>NC_085873.1:24809099-24821599 GCF_034702125.1 Engraulis encrasicolus
AGAGTAAACATCGGCACAGCAGAGTTATAACAACTGTGGGTTCCCACTAAGGAGGAATTTTCCAGAGGAGGGAATACACAAGGAAAGGCAAGGATCTGCCATTTTATTTGTATAGCACATTTTATATACAGGGTGCCCGCGGGGTAGTAAAAAGTAGTAAAAGGTAGAAAATGAAGAAGTCCAAAATAATGACCAGTAAAAGGTAGTAAAGGGTAGTAAGCCACATCTCAATTGGTAGTAGTTTTCCCCGACTCCCTACAACATATAGTCTTATTTGTTTTCTAATTTGTTTAATTAACCTGTAGCCCGTGATCTCAAATCGCGGCAAATTGATTTTTATGCAGCGGTAAGGACGGACCCTGGGTGAATAATATAATATATAGAGGTCATTCAATGTGATTCACAAAAATGAAGGCTTGACAACACAGCAAAGAAAGAAAATTTAGGCATACAATTTAAAGGGGGGATGAAAGCAATGAATAGGAGAGAATATTAACGAGAGAGAGAGGGGGGGGGGAGGGATAGGCTTTCCTTGAATAGATATTCATTTTAGACAGACAAAGTATTTGGCAGTGTGAGTGGTCTGGAGAGTAGAGGGTCAAGCAAACACACACACACACAGAGGCATGCAGGCATGCAGGCACACGCACACACACACACACACACACACACACACACACACACACACACACACACAGAGCCATGCAGGCACACACACACACACACACACACACACACACACACACAGAGGCATGCAGGCACACACAGAGGCATGCAGGCACACGCATGCGTGCGTGCCAGGGCTTGAAACTAACGGGCGCCAGGGCGCCAAATGCGTGTGAAAATCGCATCTGGCGTGTAACAAGTTGATCCTCACTAGCCATTTGGCTGGTAGCATATTATTGGGGAGTGATTGAAAAAAAAAAACGGTGATAGATTTCTCTGAATGTGTTCGCTATCAAATAGGAATCCAGTCTTGCGAACCTAGGGCACTGGCTTGTCAAACACTGCAGATGCCCCGCCTCCGTGGAGAAAGTCGGACACGCCAAGACGTGCGCCGCTTGCTCCGGTTTAAATATGTGGCGAAGTTTGCTCTAACTGGCAAGCGACGCTATGTGCATATTTTGCGACCTGCCTTGCGACCTGCCTTATATAATCCAGTAATGTTTTGCGTAGTTGTGCGCAGTTCTTAAACTGTGGGAGTGTGGGTAGGCTACTGACACAACCTTGGTTACAGCGCACGTTATCGAACATTGCACAAACATTCTGTCAGCATCGCAATGTCTGTCTTGCTTTGACAACAGTGTAAGAAAAGCAGGAAATATTCAACAGGTCAAATTCTGACAATCAATGGGCCAGCAGTGACAAGTCGGGCGGTGCGTTGCTTTTCACGCTGACAGTTCACGTGCGAGGCAGTCCTGTCCAGAATCCACCCATAACGCACGTTTAAAAGGCGCATGTAGACTTTGCATAGCGTTAAAAAAATATGAAATATGTGTTCCCCCAGCTTTGTCGCCAAAATTGTCAGGAGTTGATGCAAAACGTAATGGTGCAGGTTGTCATGAAATAAGATATAAAGCTTAAATAATATTTTACTTTTATGATTAATATCCCAGAAGATGTGATGTTTCATGGCAGGCAAACGTGCATCAGACCTGTGTGGTATATTTGCACATTAATGAACAAACGAATGAAAATTCCTTCCACCTCAAAGAAACAAATGGCCTTCTTCACATAGTTCCAGACCTTGCACTATGCGTGTGCCCTTGCACAACACAGCATGTTCATTGTGCTTGTCGTTTCTAATCAATAGGCTATATAAAGCAAATAACACCAGACATCAGATCAGTTTTGTAATTTCCTGTCTGCTCATCCGAGTAAAATATTACTACATATTATATTATATTATATTATATTATATTATATTATATTATATTATATTATATTATATTATATTATATTATATTATATTATATTGGGTCTAACATCATATCAATCATATCAGGCTACATTATGACTGTCATGATGGTTAAGAAAATAATGGCTAGTGAGGAAGCCGAATGGCTAGTGAGTCAGGGAAACCACTAGCCATAATGGCCGGTGACCAAAAAAGTTAGTGTCAAGCACTGATACACACGCACACGCACACGCACACACACGCACATGCGCACACACACACACACACACACACACACACACACACACACACACACACACACACACACACACACACACACACACACACTGGGGTCTCTTGTCCAAACTGTTCATATTCACAGACTGAGGTACACACACACCCATCTGTTCAGATTTTATGACTGTGTCTTGTCAAAAATTGTCAACGGCACAAAGAACTCTCTCACAATGACCTCCTTTTCCCCGAGGTCATCATCTCTTCTACTTCACAGATCTACCCAGAATCCCCCAGTGTTGTCACACAAACAGACTTTATGCAGAGCAAAAGCCTTGGAGCAATCTCGAGGGCAACACACAAACACACACGCACGCACGCAGGCACGCACGCACGCGCACACACACACACACACACACACACACACACACACACACACACAGGGCCAATCTCAGGATGTGTGCCATTCATGAACATGAAACAACTGTGAGGTGATGTGCAGTGAACGACGTGACGACAGCTGGATATGTCTTAACTTTATGATAAAACTTGCATCAACATCTGCGTGTGCACTAAGTTGTGAATCAGTATTGCACTTTTTGAACGTGAATCGATATTGGATCGCGGATCGATCTTTTGAAACCAGCTCAAACACACACACACACACACACACACACACACACACACACACACACACACACACACACACACACACACACACACACACTCACACATACACACACGCCATATGAGATTTGGTGAAAGCCAGATCTTCTGTAATGAATGACTGTATTGTTGTCATCAGCGATGCAAAACCAGATGCGTCTAGTTTCCCAAATCACATGTTCTTTCTCCTGTCTCTGTCTTTCATTTTCTCTTAACTATCTCTTATCCCCATCACCCATCTCACTTTGTCTCTCTGTCTGTCTGCCTCTCTGTCTGTCTCTCTGCCTCTCTGTCTGCCTCTCTGTATGGCTGGCTGGCTGCCTCTCTGTATGTACTGAAAAAAGAGGGAATGGCGGGTCTTTGAATTAACCTATATAAAGTAAATAGATGCAAAACAATTCATTAACATTCCTTGAGTAAACATGATTTCATCAAATAAGGATAATGTGTTCTTGGAGACTGCTGAATTTGCATGTTTCTAATGCTTTGAATGAACATGATTAAGTTGTGTCTGGGGTGGCCTCCAGTCCTGAGGTGGCGCTAGTGCACCACTTTCTAAGACAAGAAGAAGCCGGAAAGTTTCTAAGCCAGAGAGCCGTTCCCCTCAATCAGCTCGGTCCTACTCTTCAGTCTCATCTCGCTGGAATAGTGTTTAGTGATGGGCAAATGAGGCTTCCTGAACCAATGAGGCTTTCAGGCAAAAAGGTTCGAAGCATTCGAAGCATTTTTCGAAGCCTCATTTCTCACTGGCGCCATCTGGTGTGCAATGAAATGACACGGCAGGCATTGATTTCATAAAAAAAAAATTCTTGTGTCTTATTTGTATTCGTTCCGTTTCAATAAATGTGATGGGGTGTGTGTATGGAATTAATGACTCGTGATTGTGGAACACTCAAATCAAGTTTAACGCTGACCCATGTGTTATCGTGGAAGTGAGAGAGAGCATCATTTTGTGGAGGTCGGCGCGCGACCGGGAGTGGGCCATAAACGCAACAGCAGCCAATTAAACCGGAAAGAAATATAATGAATAGAGTCACATTATAGGCCTATGAATGAAATGTAGGCCTAATTCAAGAGATTCTAACAAATATCAGTTATCCACTAGGCCTATTCGAACTCACAATGATAAAGGTAGCATTCTGCCGCCTTCACCACTAGGCCAGGCTCACAGATAATTTCATTGTTTATTTGGTCAGCTTGACAGAAGGCTACCCTGCGAAATTAAAACTTTTAGTTGATTATTTCTCTGCTACCACGAGGATTTGAACCAATGATCATGAGAATTCAGGTCGGACAGTTTAACCACTGCGCCAGCCATGTGACTTCTTACATGGCAGAGCTGAGTTTCCTTCTTGTCGTCAAGATGACACAACTTGTAAAGCCCATTAAAACCCGCACAAAAACCATTAAAATAGGCTAAATAAAATATGTCTGCACTCTTATTTAGCTATAAAGTTGAGTAGGACTACTAATAATTGCTGACAGAACTGCTGTCTCGTTTATGGTAGCTTAGCTCAAGGTAGGCCTAGAACTAAAACAATTTTCCACCACGTCTTCGGGAGCGTCTCACTTTGAAAATCTACATCAAAAGGGAATTGCATATCATATTTGGACATTTGGGTCAATCTACGGCATGAGCTGAATTTATTGTATAGTGGAACCAAATCAAAGTCACTACATATCCAGTCTCAACATTCACACAACAAACGCAATCTGAAAACTTGACAAGTGCTCCGAGGCGCAGAAAGCTTGTTTGGGTAGCGGCGCGCAATGACACGTCCACGCGCTTCGCAAAATGTGAAGCCTCATCTGGCATTGTCACGTGGTATTTCTTGACGTCAAACGCCTCGAAGCGAGGCTTCAGATTTTGCGCCTACTTTTGCTCGAAGCACGCTTCGAAGCCTCGCTTCAAATTTCCCATCACTAATAGTGTTGTCATGTGTGAAGATCTACACGAAATTGAGTAAGTAACTGAATTACTTTCATTTATTGTGGGCGATGTAGAACTGCTCTTGTGTCTTTTGTGTGTGGAAGCTGAGCCAAAGGTGAAGTTAGACTCTACTACATTTACCCACGCAGTGCTCTTTGCTTTGTAACAACAGGTGCACTGCAAACACATGCAGTTGGCTATGCATCATGTTAATTTCGAAAAGAATGGAAAATATGTACATTTAGGATATTCAATGATGTAGTAAAAACTGCTACTGTACAACAATCTAGCTGGTCAT
Source organism: Engraulis encrasicolus (assembly GCF_034702125.1). Classification (NCBI taxonomy): domain Eukaryota; kingdom Metazoa; phylum Chordata; class Actinopteri; order Clupeiformes; family Engraulidae; genus Engraulis; species Engraulis encrasicolus. Next base: position 24,814,125 of record NC_085873.1, read on the forward strand.
CTTCAGTTAATAGCTATATTTGCGCAGGAGGCTCTGATCCGTTAATGGGGGTGGGGTGGTGGGGGTGCACAGCGAACTAGAACTTCAACGAACACGTTGCATGCTCACGAGAACAGAGGGCTGGCGTCGTTTCGGTGTGTTCATTTTAAGCCAAGCATTCTATTTTCAAAGTTTTTTTGTTTTTTGACCCAACCCAGGTGTTTAATGCACACATGCACTTGTGGTCTTAACCGAAGATTAATCAAATGTAAGCTTTCCTGCACACAAAGTCAAAGAACAACCGACCTAGATAGAGTGCATATAATCTGAATTTAAACTTTGCACATGGAATTGGATGAAACATGTGGGAATAGTATCCTATTTATTGAAGTGCATAGCACTTTTTTTTTACTTGCACTTATGGTGCAATGCAAAGCATGCACTGCCTTATCTCGTTTTACTTAGCCCATATCTTCCTCTTTTAAGTGGAGCATTGTTTACAAGTTGCCTATTTTACAGAATGCATGCTCCTCATTCACAAATCCTGTTCTGTTTATAAATGTTTAACCTCACCAATTCCTTCTTTCTTTCTTTAAGGACTTCTGGCACAGTGGCCTGCACTGTTCGAAGTCTGTAAGGTAAGACATTCAATGCTGATTGTCTTTAAGGTGTGTGTGTGTGTGTGTGTGTGTGTGTGTGTGTGTGTGTGTGTGTGTGTGTGTGTCTTTCCCTAATGTTTATGATTTTTCAATCCTTTGGGCTCTTTATGTCTTTTCAGATCAGTGCTGAATTCAAAATAATCACCACAGTTCCCCTGCAATCCAAGCAACTGTTGCTGAATTGGCTGATGTAAGTTTCTGTCTTTTTCGCCTGTCTACTTGATGGTTCCTGAGCAGAAAGCCTTTAACTATTGAGTTACACCCCTGCATGTTAAAACCCCATAGAGAGGATCATGATCTGCCTTAGTAGTCATGGTACCAGTGCACTCATGCATGTTTCTTTTGGTGGCAGTCAGCTTCCCAATGTTGATGCCATTCATAGAATCCCAAAACAAATCAGTACCACCACCATTTTTGACCGTAAACATGGGACTGTTTTCTTTATACTTCTCCCTTGGCTACTATCACACATGCTTGAAACAATCTGAAGCAAATGTGTTCATCATGGTTTCATCAGAGACAAACAGACTTCAGATATGGATTGCTGGAACCATGTCCTCTGGTCTGATGACACCAACATGAACACATTTTTTCGGATGGTGTCAAGCATGTGTGGTGTTAACCAAGTGAGTAGTACAAAGTAAACTGTCCCATGCTCATGGTCAAGTTGTGGTAGTGGGACAGACATGGTTTTAGGCTGGATGCATGGAGTCAATATTGGAAATCTGAATTTCACCAACATGTACCATGACAATTGAAGCAGATCATGATACAGTCTGCGATTTTAAAGGTGCAGAGAGTGATTATTTTTTTTAAAAGTAGTTTATTTCCAGAACTCATGCTGCACAGGTTACAAATGTTCTCCTTTTCTTTCTTTCTTTCTTTCTTTCTTTCTTTCTTTCTTTCTTTCTTTCTTTCTTTCTTTCTTTCTTTCTTTCTTTCATTAAGTTGTACAAGATGCACCATTTCTGAGGACTTCTGGCACAGTGGCCTGCACTGTTCAAAGTTCGCAAGGTAAGACATTCAATTCGGATTGTCTTTAATGTTTTTATTTGTGAATTACAGCGTTTTATCTCCTTTCTTGAATGTGTGTGTGGCTTTCTCCTAATGTTAATGATTTGATCGTTAAATCCTTTGGGCTCTTTATGTCTTTTCAGATCAGTGCTGAATTGAAAAGAATCACCAGTCCCACTGCAATGGCCAGCACTGTTCGAAGTCCACAAGGTAAAGCATTCACTTTGGCCACAACCCTACCCAGTGCACCTTAACAACTTGACTCCTGCTTTAAATTAGCTGTTATCTGAATGGTGGTGACTAAATATTCCAGTGGTATAAGGAGCTGCTTCTCAAATTTTTATATTTAAGTTTTGTCGTACTCTGACCAGTGAATATTAGATTATTGCTTAGTACTAGAATTGGAGTTATCTGAGACGAGATGATCTGATCTGAGAAGTGTTGATGACTACCTCCCTGGTGTTCCCACTCTCAGTGTGGAGTGTGACACTATTTGTATGCATTGTGCTATGCTCAACATGACATTGAGAGGCTTCAGTTGAAAGTGAGCAAGCTATCTCACGGTTTCCTTATTTCAATACACTTGCTACACAATTCATATGCAGCTAAACAAAAAGAAATATTAATATCTTCTATGTAGAAACAAAATGAGCTCTACAATGAAGGGTATATCTGAGAGCACTTTGTTGACACATGTTTTTCACTCTGATGGGGGGGGGGGAGAGAATCAGAGTCGACAGAGTGCACATGCTGTGTTACGCTTTTCATTATATTGCCCGTTGTATGTCTGCCTAGAATATTGCATGTTTTATTTTTAATCATAAGTCATCAATGAAACTTATTCAGCCCCTTGACAGACAAGCCCTGCATGCCATATTACTGCACGCATGCACAAAGAGCAATGCAGTAGACTTTTCCTTCAAAGTCTTCTCGCAAGGAACAGTATATACCGTACCTGTATATGCATAATGAAACTTGTTGTTCTCTTAATTGAGACGAGCTGACCCTTACATCTCTGTGCTCTGAAACATCTTAAACAGAGGATTGGCATCACTGGTTGTCTACTACTAGCTCCTTGTAGGTCCCAGCCAAGGAGACACAGTAGACCTGGGGTGTTGTTCCATATGAGAGTGAGCTTTTTCATTGGCCTGGGCCCACTGGTATTCCTGTGACACACCAAGTTTCATGTCAAAGTCTTATCATGCTATGCAATGATCTTGCAGGCCACATAAAATTACTTCATGGGTCACAATTGGCCCTGGGTTTGAGTTTGACATCTCTGCAGAATGAAGGCAACTACACAGCTTTGGCTCTGGTATTTGACGACTTCAGGCCAATTCACACCAGTGTTAAATCATCATCCAGGTCCCACATCAGAATTAGAACTGAGGAAATCTTGGCAGTGGAACAGAGGACATGCTTTGGACTTTGCAATAACCTACTGCCCAGCTTAATGTTGATTTATTTGTTAATTCAAATGGCTTGGTTAATTTGTGTTTATTTACTTTTGTCTGTGTTGAATAGGTCATGGATGAAGTTGCCGTAGACGAAGCAATTGAAGACATCACAATTGGAATCTGCTCTGACAGAAGATTGGGCATCCCACCCTTTGGACATTGTCAGTTTTAGTGTATGTCTGTCACACACGTGACACCCAATCGGAAAGGACTCTCTTTTTTTTTTTTCAGCAACTAAAAAACAGCAGTTATTTTTGTTTCTTTAAGTGAAATGTACCTTTTTTCTAGAGATCTATTTGCTTGTATGCACTTCCAGCTCCTTACTGGTTTAAGAATAGCACTTGAGTGTGCATATGTTTTGTACATACTGTGTTGATTTTGACCCAAACTAAAGACAAACAAAATACCAAAACTAGACTTAAATAAGACTGGGTAATGACACAAATGTGGTCACCAAAGAGGACAACCAAATGAATGGTGGACTGCCAGATGCACGCGCACATGCATACATTATACGTGCACATGCATACAGTATACGCGCATGAACGCACACACGCACACCTACAAGTGTGGACTAATGCACTTAGTCAATGAGCTAAAATAACTGTATGTAGAGTCAATTTTATTTGTGCCCAATGTGTTCACATGAATGCTAATCCAGCCAGAGAGCACTTGGGGGGTGGATTGAGACTAAAGAATCATGTTACTGAAATGTAGCTGTATGCATGATTTTTAATCACCTTTTAATAAACATGAAAAAAATACTTAAAAACTATGTCAAAGTTTTGTGTTTTTCCAACATATTTTCTGGTTAATGGAATACCAATTAATTGTTTAGGATTAAAGTGATTTCATCACCTCTGATTTAGGTGAAAAAAACATTTTGTGACTATTTTAAAAAATCACATAGTTCCAACACATTTTTATGATGCTGGAACATGAATAAGTTGTGTTAGGTTGAGGTGATCCAATCACCTCCGTTTAAGGTGATAAAATCACTTAAACCTTACACAATAAAAATAGGGGAAGAAATCATGTTGACCTTACACAATTGGATTGTGTGGGACCGATGTACACATTAAAATCATGTAAATCCAACGAATATTTTCTTTCAGTGTGGCTGGCTGGCTGGCTGCCTGCCTACCTGTGTGTCTGTCTGCCTGCCTCTCTGTCTGTATGTCTGTCTCTCTGTCTGTCTGCCTGCCTGCCTGTCTGTCTGTCTGTATCCCTGAAGGCCTGCCTGTCTGTCTGTCTGTCTGTCTGTCTGTCTGTCTGCATCTCTGTCTGCCTGCCTCTCTGTCTGTATGTCTGTCTCTCTGTCTGTCTGCCTGCCTGCCTGTCTGTCTGTCTCTCTGTCTGCGTGTCTCTCTGTCTGTCTGTCTGTCTGTCTGTCTGTCTTAACTATCTATCTTGTTTGCCTGTCTCTGTCTCTCTGTCTCTGTCTGCCCCCCTCCCCCTCTCTCCCTCTCTCTCTCTCTCGCAGGGATTAAAGTTTTCCGTCGCTATGACGGATTTCCGTCAACTGGATTTTCGTTTGGACGGATTTCCGTCTTTATAATTCATGTCAATTAATTTACAATTTTTACTTTCGATCTGAACTCAAATCGAGAGCACTCCTGGTCATGAGAAGGGAAGGAGAGGTGTGTTTGGTGTACGGATTTAGTTATACACGCGCCATCACCGGTGGTGTCATACAACAGATTCATTCAGTAGTTTTGAGCCATCCCCTTTTCTTCCGTGTTCCAAAAAAAAAAAAAAAAGTACACGAGCGGTCAGCAATTCGGTTGCGGCGCAGCGCGAGAGATTAAAAAAACAAATAGCCAACATTGTTGCTGATGGCAGAAAAGAAAATAAGTGTAATACTATGTTTAAAGTGCCATGAAATGACAATCATTAAATGAGTTGGACTGATATTCCAATATGGGCTAATAATGCATGGAATGCATAGCTTGAAGAAGGTAGGACACGTATGTTTCCATTATCATTGCACCTGCCGTGGCGGATAGTTAGAAAAAAATGAATAGTTTACTTCGACTGCGCATGATGTCCTTTTCATGAAGGGGTTGCCTTTTAAGCATTGTGACTTTTACTAACATTATTCATAGCTCTAATGGGACGGCTATCATTGGCAGCTAGCTAGGATATACCATGCGTAATCCTCAAAGTTTAGCGCGACTGGCTACGTGTAGAACTAGCTCTAGTTGTCTTTCTGACAACGGATAATGTACAGTCTCATTTGTAATCATAGCATGTTAACTTTGTTGTTGCCGATATATATTTAAGAAATAAGTTAAAAATGGGTTGCATTTTACAGGGGTCACGGAGGATATCCCTGGCAGAGCCAATATTTTATGCCACGTCTTGCTCTGGGAAACAGTGTTCTGATGGGTGGACTCAATAAATCAATAAGTCAATAAATGCCGTTTCGGTGTTTCTTTCACTTTCAAGGCTTGTTGTAGGCTACTGTGTGATGCTATTTTTTGCTAACTGGAGTAGTGTGCAGCAACAGTTGTGTGTGTGCTTGTTTTTGAGTGGCTAAACGTCTGTGCCCATCTTCTCGGACTATACGCTTCGTTTCAGTTCAGTTATTTGCGCACTGCGCACTCAGACTGATGGGTGGGTGGTTTGTCTTGATTCGAGTGGAAAGTTGCGCGACAAGCTTGGGAAAGTGTGTTACTTTTGTTAAACGATAGACGTATGTCTGTGACTGTGTCGTGTCCGCTTGTAGGAGAGAACACGAGTGCGTGTAGGAATCGGGGACGTTTTTTAAATCAATGGTAAGCGTGTGCCTGGCACCGCACATCGAGAAGCAAAAAAGTACCGGTAGCCATAGGTTTTCAAAACGGTAGAACACAAGAGGTAGACTACAGGATGAATAGTGAAAAACATACAAAATAACCAACAACTAGTTTTCTCCCTCTGATTGCTATGACCAGTGCATTATTTTTTTAAATGTCAGAAATACTGCAAGCAATGCGCACCAGTGCTTTCACCAGAACAGTGTTTGCCCATTCTGATGGGAAAGAAAAATATAGCCTACTACTAAAAAAAACCCATAATGGGATCACTGTATCAACGCATTGCAATTCCAACTCAATAATTCTATGATATCAGCTAGACCATTTTGAAGCAACACTCATTGTGAATCCATTCTGCATAATGTTGTGAACAATTCATAAATAATGGGTAGATATAAGAGGAAATAACCAAAACATCAACCAAATTGCAGTTCAATGTTTGCAGTCTGATATAGTATCCATTATCCCTCCATTCTCGGCCATTTCTAGTCAATCTGGTGGCCTAGGCCTGCCCCTTTCCCTCTTTCCTTTTTCTTGTATTTAGAAATTGGCATCTGTAAACATAGCATTGTAGGCCTACATCTGATTGAGCACATCTGATCTAGTACCTACACAGGTACATTCATACTGAGTGTGTATATAGGCCTACTGAGTGTATAATGAATATTCATTGTTAATGTGAAGTGTAAAGTTTTATGTTGGTTGAAGTTCTGATTTTGTGGCACTTTTTGGTTTTACTGGCGCCCTCAAGACATAGGCCTATTCTGCTCTAGGCGACTGCCCTGTCTGCCTATGCCTAGTGTTGGCTCTGGCACCGTTCCTTGCATAAAACCAGTGTATGTTTCGTTATGAGGGCAGAGCCTGGCTACATTGGTTTTCGTTGGGTTACGGAGTGATACTCGATCGGGTGCCTAACCGGTAAAAAAAGTTCAGTCAGATGACTTTTTTTTGCTTTAATCCCTGCCCTCTCCGTCTCTCTCTCTCTCTCTCTCTCTCTCTCCCTCCCTCAGTACGGTGTGTAAGCCCCGGTCTCCGCGTACCCCTCCTCCTCCTCTCTCTCTCTCTCTCTCTCTCTCTCTCTCTCTCTCTCTCTCTCTCTCTCTCTCTCTCTCTCTCCCTCCATCAGTACGGTGTGTAAGTCCCGGTCTCCGCGTACCCCTGATCCTCCTCTCTCTCTCTCTCTCTCTCTCTCTCTCTCTCTCTCCCTCCCTCAGTACGGTGTGTAAGCCCCGGTCTCCGCGTACCCCTGATCCTCCTCCTGCCTTCTCCTCTTCCTCCGTGTTGGGCGGAGGCCTGAGTGAACTAGACCACCTCCTCCAAGAGCTCAACGCCACGCAGTTCAACATCACAGGTCTGTAAGCATTAGTGTGTGTGTGTGTGTGTGTGTGTGTGTGTGTGTGTGTGTGTGTGTGTGTGTGTCTGTGTGTCTGTGCATCTATGTGTGTGTGTGTATGTGTGTGTGTGTGTTTGTGTGTGTGTGCATACGGGCATATGTCTGTGCATCCGTGTGTGTGTGTGTGTGTGTGTGTGTGTGTGTGTGTGTGTGTGTGTGTGTGTGTGTGTGTGTG
>NC_085873.1:24826599-24849099 GCF_034702125.1 Engraulis encrasicolus
TACATGTACATAACTGTGTGTGCTTGTGTGTTCCTGATCTCTCCATTAGAAAATGGTGACTGCGATGGATAAGAACTGGCACCCTGAGTGTTTCTGCTGCGTCAAATGCAGCCGCACATTTGGGGACGAAGGTATACACACCTCTCACAAATACACACATATCCACACACACACACACACACACACACACACACACACACACACACACACACACACACACACACACACACACACACACACACACACACACACACACACACACACACACACACACACACACACACACACACACACACAATATGATCACTCTAGCCTACATAAACACCTAGTAAAACATGCACATGGTGTGTGTGTGTGTGTGTGTGTGTGTGTGTGTGTGTGTGTGTGTGTGTGTGTGTGTGTGTGTGTGTGTGTGTGTGTGTGTGTGTGTGTGTGTGCGTGTGTGTGTGTGTGTATGTGTGTGTGTGTGTGTTTGTTGGAAGTCACCTAAATGGTCACTTTGAGGTCTTACTCATTTATTCCATTTGCACATCTCTATGTGTGTGTGTGTGTGTGTGTGTGTGTGTGTGTGTGTGTGTGTGTGTGTGTGTGTGTGTGTGTGTGTGTGTGTGTGTGTGTGTGTGTGTGTGTGTGTGTGTGTGTGTATGTGTGTGTGTGTGCCCATGTCTGTGTCTCTGTGTCCACAGGTTTCCATGACCGCGAGGGCCAGCAGTACTGTCAGCAGTGCTTTTTGTCCCTCTTCGCATCCCGTTGCCAGGGCTGCTCCCAGCCAATCATGGAGAACTACATCTCAGCCCTCAATTCTCTCTGGCACCCGCAGTGCTTCGTCTGCAGGGTGAGTGTGTGTGCATGTGTGCGTGTTTATCAATCATCTCTCTCCCTCTCTCTTTCTCCTTCTCTCTCTCACTCTCCCTCCCCTGGGAGTGCTATAGTTTGTTTGAGCTGTCTGTTGTGTGATCAATCTATCTATCTATCTATCTATCTATCTATCTATCTATCTATCTATCTATCTATCTATCTATCTGTCTGTCTGTCTGTCTGTCTGTCTGTCTGTCTGTCTGTCTGTCTGTCTGTCTGTCTGTCTGTCTGTCTGTCTGTCTGTCTGTCTGTATATTACCACTGTTACCCCCCTCCCACGAGTGTTACAGGCCGTTCTGTTCATGAATGGGAGCTTCTTCAAGCATGAGAGCCAACCCCTACCACCAGTACTTGCTCTCTCTCTCTGTCTCTCTCTCCCTCTCTCTCTCTCTCTCTCTCTCTCTCTCTCTCTCTCTCTCTCTCTCTCTGTCTCTCTCTCTCTCTCTCTCTCTCTCTCTCTCTCCCTCTCTCTCTCTCTCTCTCTCTCTCTCATGCATCGCATCTCACCACCACTGTCTCTCCCCCTCTTTCCAGGAGTGCTACAGTCCGTTCGTGAGCGGCAGCTTCTTCGAGCACGAGGGCCAGCCCCTGTGCGAGGCCCACTACCACCAGTGCCGCGGCAGCGTGTGCCAGGCATGCCAGCAGCCCATCCTTGGCCGCTGCGTCAGCGCCATGGGCGCCAAGTTCCACCCGCACCACCTGCTCTGCAACTTCTGCCTGAAGCCGCTCAGCAAGGGGTGCTTCAAGGAGCAGGAGAGCAAGCCCTACTGCCACCCCTGCTTCAACAAGCTGTTCGGGTGAACAGGGGATGGGGGATGGGGGATGGAGGAGAGGAGAGGAGGGATGGGGGTTGAAGAGGGGATGGAAGCATAACAGAGTGGGGGAATGGAGGGATGGTGGGAGGGGGTTGAAGGGAGGATGGAAGCATAAAAGTGTGGAGGGATGGAGGAGAGGAGGGATTTAGGAGAGGAGAGGAGGGATGGGGGGAGGGGTTTGAAAGGGGGATGGAGGTATAAGAGTGAAGGGATGGAGGAAGAGGCCACCCCTGCTTCAACAAGCTGTGTGGGTGAATGAGGGATGAGGAGAGGGGAGGAGGGGGAGGAATGGAAGAGGAGGAATAGAGGACAAAAGGAGGACAGAAGAGTGGAGGAGAAGAGAGACGGAGGAGGGGAGGGGTGGGATATGTGGGTAGGGAAATGGAAGAGAAGTAGGACGACGGAGAGGAGATGAAGAGATGAGAGGAGAAGGGGAGGAGAGGTGAGAGGTGGAGGGGGAGAGGTGAAGAGGTGAAGGAGAGGGTGAATGCACTTGTAAAAAAAACAAAAACAAAAACAAAAAAAACATTTACAGGAATTTTCCAACTTACATGAGTGTATTTCTTATTTTTTTTGCTCAGATGAAATATGGTTTTCATGAAGTGAATTTGTCACATTGCCCAGAGGAAATGATTGTTATGTGTTGTTCTATGGCTGATGATCAGGATGTATTTACTTTGCTATCTTTGTATTATTTTAACTTCTTACCGCTGAGTGCCTACTGTATCCTCTTTGCAAACTTTGTTGCACTTTGCATAAGATGATTTTCTGGTATCCAACTTTTCAGACACCTTTATTACCACTGTAAGAGAGGAGAGGAGAGGAGAGGAGAGGAGAGGAGAGGAGGATGAGAGGTGGAAAGAGAGGAGTGGAAGGGAGGGTTGGAGGAAGGGAGGAGGAGAGGAAGGGAGGAAACAGGGGAAAACAGGAGAAGGGTAAGAGGGAGAGGAAGGCAGAATGGGAGAAGCAGAGGATGAGAGGAAATGGAGAATGGAGGAGGTGAGGACAGGGAGTGTGAGAGGAAGGGAGAAGGGAGAGGGTGGGGAATGGGAAAAGAGAGACAGCACACCCCTGCTGGCACAGGTGGAGATGGAGAGGTGGAATACACTCAGGAAAACAGAGGGAGACAAAGAAATGGGTGTGGAGTTTTACAGCTGGAAAAAAGGGAGGAAAAAAAAGAAATGGTGCGTTTGAAAAAAAAAAGAATATGAAAAGCTCTTTCTTAACTGCTCTAAGACACACCCCACACCATTTCCCACCTCATTTGCCATTAGTTTTATTGTCATTCGTTTTTTTTTTACTTTTTTACTTCTGCGCTTACAAGTTTATGCTTTGTTTATGTTTATGTTTTGTGGTGGGGGGGGGTGATAGACAGTCTCTCTGAAGCTCTGGGAATAGGAGCTGTTTTTTGAGAGAAACCAGAAAGAGAAAGTGTACTTAACCAAAGTGAAACCACCAATGAGCTTGAAAAGGCTTTTTTTATACTGCCCAAAACTGCTTAAATTATAATAACTATAATGGGACCTTTACAAAAATCCCCTTTCATTCCAACACAGTTTGAATTAAATAAGGTCAACAGAATAGTTGAAGTTAAAGCTTTTGTTCGATTATTGCGGCTGAAAGGGGAATTCCCTCTCAGGACTACGTAGAAAAGCCCCATTCCTCTGATCTTGCATGGTGCAGCTACAACCCATAGAGGGCAGCAAAGACCAGTCAGAAGTGCCTTTATCCCATGGTACAAATTGAACGAAACCACGACTATTTGGATTTTAGGGTTAAAAAAAAGAAAAGAAAGTAAAGTCTTACCATAGCCTACCATAGCCTAGTGAAGTCCAGTCAGTGCAGCCTTCACCAAATAGGCCACTGGACAGGCCTCCCAAAATTCTGCCGTGTTGTCGCCATGATGTTACCTTGATTCAGATTATTGAAGCTCTGTTGTTGTACTCCCCACTTATTTGGCCATGATGTGATCAAAATGTAGCCCTGATGTGGCCCTGTTCTGGCCCTGATGTGGCCCTGTTGTTGGTACGAATGCTGCAGGCGCAAGGTGATGCGGCTAGCGCACAGAAGCCACATCACGCACAGTGTTACAGTACTTAGAGTCAGCTGCTTACAGTAGCTCACAGCTACAGTCTGCTGGGTTCTGTCCATCGGCCTTGATGTGGGCCAGATACGGCCCTGAAGTGCGCTTCATATGACCCTGATATAACCTTGATGTGGGCCAGATACGGCCCTGAAGTGCGCTTCATATGACCCTGATATAACCTTGATGTGGGTCTTGTGGATTTTATATGGCCCTGTTACAGCCCTTATGTTGTTTAACACACCCAAATTTGGCCACACACACACGCACACACACACACACACACACACACACACACACACACACACACACACACACACACACACACACACACACACACACACACACACACACAGAAACCACTGGATACCTTTTCATTGAGGCTATATTGCTATGTATCTCATTTTGCCCTGTGCTCTATCAGAACAGTTGAGGCCAAAGGCCAAATCAGTATTAGCAGTGATTGCTGTCTATTTCTATGCAGACACAGATCAATTGTTTTTCAACAGTTTCCAGTGTACACTTGAGTATTATCCATACATTGAAGGAATGGATTTTAAATGAAGGATTTTATGTATGTATGTATTATGTATTTTGTAATCTCTTTTAATATATTTGCTTTTTTACTGCAATATATAAAACACCACTGCTGTTGCTAATATATCATATTGCATTGCGTGTGTGTGTATGTAGGCTATGTGTGTGTGTGTGTGCCTGCGAGCGTGTGTGTGTGTGTGTGTGTGTGTGTTTGTGTGTGTGTGTGTGTGTGTGTGTGTGCGTGCATGCGTGTGTGTGTGTGTGTGTGTGTGTGTGCGTGTTGATATGCCGTTATTTTGTGGCTCTTGTGCATCTGTAGAATGTAGTTTGTTCAATGGTGCCAAAGACTTGTCAACATGTTTACCAATGCCAAGCAATCAGATGTAAAGGATTCTCTCAGTTATACATTTCTGCAATCTTCATATTGTCTTACAGCAACACCAATGATGAAAAGAATAAAAAAACATATTCTCACTGAAAGCCTGTGGTAGCCTATATTCCTTGATGATATTTCTGGCAAACATTGTAGGCTAAAACTTGAATCAGCGCACCTAATGAGAAAAAAATATTTAAGGATGTGCAAGGTACACACAAGAGCCTTCCAGATTTTTTAAAAATTGACAACAAATGTGTTTTTTGTTTGTTTGTTTGTTTGTTTGTTTGTTTGTTTGTTGTTTTCAAACAATCAATGAATAAACTGCTCATGAGGTAGCCGGGACAGTGCACAGTTGATGACAGTTAGGCTGGTAAACGAAGTTCCCAATGCATCAAAGAATATATTTCACATCTAGACCTAAATGTGCTCAGTTGGCAACATTTAAAAAATATATATATATATATATATTAATTTATTTCAGGTAGTCGTGGCCCATGCCTGTTAGGCACATGCTGACGTCATCCCTTAGGCTACCCCGCCCCCTTTACAGGTGTTGTAATTTAAATACCTTAACAAGTTCACGGACGCATTTGATGGGAACGATAACGCCAGGCGTGTTAAACCACAAACAACGTTACGAGCCAAGCAAAACCAAAATCAACAGTTTAATTTTGTCTCAATGCAAAAATGAGTGACTCGGAACAACTTGTAAGTAATGGTCTTGCCTCAAACTCAATACACACAAGTTGACTGTGAGCTTTCATGCAGCTCGAGCGCATTGAGCTCCCTCGTGTTCCCCCCCTCCCCAGATATTTATTTGTTAGTTATTCCAATGGCTGTGAGTAGGGCCTAGAACTACAGCAAGCAAATCAGTCATGTAGCCTACACTGTAAATTTAACGGATGTTATTTAGAGATTACGTGAACCCAAAGGTGTTGGCTCGACTTTGGCTATTATGGCAAATTGCCCGTGTTAGCTATTTTGCCTAGAAAGATATTTTTTAATAAAGTGGTGGGGACATGAAAAGTGGGAAGCTATGGGCATGTCCCCATCATCTACACCTGAAATTACACCCATGCTTGAACCATTTTGCTCATTAATCGAACTTAATTATTTGGGACAAGGACACGGAGAAAGAGAAGGATAAAAGTTCGGAGCCAGAGGTGGAATGGACGGGCAAGTGGAGCGACACCGAGTCGAACGGCATGGAGCAGTGCGGTTTGTTGGAGGAGATGGCCGAGGAGGACGAGGCGATGGATCTGCACAACGAAGAGACGTTCGGAACGGGCAAGTATACTTGAAGCAGAGGTCGCAAAAATAACAAAATGGTGTCCCAATAACATGTAGGCTATTGTAATAGATCTACACATTCACACTATTGTTAAGTGTAATCTGGGCCAATATTAACATATCATGTCATTTCCAGTGTAATTTTATACCCTGTCTCCTCTCCTTCTTGTGATGCCCTTCCTCCTTCTCCTTCATATACTGAACACCCTGACAGATGACCCAGACATGGACGGTTGTGACATCCTTGGAGCATCTATGCCAGACGAGGATGAGGAGCCCCAAATACAGGACGGGGAACCCCCAGGATCCCCTGTGCCTCAGCGGGCGAAGACCCCTGAACCCCAGCCTCCATCTCCACCCCGGTCGCCATCCCTCCCCGTCCCCCTCTCCTCCTCCACCCCACCACCGCTACTCCCTCTGCCTGACAGGCGTCCCACCACCCTCCCCCTGTCTTTACCCCTGCCCCCGCCAGATTCGGTGCCCAGCTTCCAGCCCCGAGGCCTGGACACGCGGCCCAGCAGGGGTGTGTGGATAAGGGGCGGGCGCAGCCAGAGGGCGAGGGGCAGCCGGGGGGAAATATTTGAAGACCCGGCGGTGCTGAAGGGCATCAAGGCAAGGCCCAGTCTCAAGGTGAGGTGTGTGCACGTACGTACGTGTGTGTGTGTGTTTGGGGGGGATGTTATTTGGTGGGTGTCCATACCTAATTGTCCATACCTACTTTATATCATGACTCTGGACACGGAGTCAGACGTCACTTTCCATTTACTCTTGGCTTGGGATTAAGCTGTCTCTTCCTCCACCTCTCAATGTGTGTGCGTGTGTGTTCTGTAGAGCATGGACAGTGCCATAGTGGATTGTTCCGACTCCTCACTATGGGAACAGTTTGGCTTCAGCTCGGTAAGCACTTAATCCATACACACCTCTACAACTTTACTTAATCCATACACCTTCACAAGTTTACTTAACCTACATACAACTTAATACACAAGCACTCTACTTTACACATACACTTCACCTTACACGCACACCCTGTGCCTTACACACATACTCAAAAGTGTGCGTGCGTGCATTCTCATTCTCTCCACAGTGGGTGCCACCCCCCCAGGCCTTTAAAGGGAAGTTTCCTGCCAAACCCATATTACAGGTGCGTGCGTGCATGCGTCTGAAGAAGTTAATGTAGCCAAGTCCGTCGTACAGGTCTAAAGTGTTCAGCTATTGTTTCTCACTGACTGAAACGCTGTGTGTAGAGTAGAGTAGAGTAACTTTATTGATGCCCAGGGGTAAATTCAGGGGCCTCATTCATCATCAGTTCGTAGAATGTCTTCTAAATTGTGTCTTAGGAGTGAAATTTAGAATGTTCGCAAGTACAGAAAAATCGGGATTTATCAAACGTGCGTTGGCTGCTCCTACGCACAAGTCTGCATGATAAATCCCACACCTTCCAAATCACTGTGCACGCGCGCATTCGGGGTAATTAGCATCCCGAAACGCCTCCAAGTAACCATATATGGTATTAAAATATATTCAAATGCCATGTTAATTCGAAGGCGCCACCCTGTTCGGACACACATGAACACACGCGGACACGCGCCAGTCGAAGCGCTGGCGGGAAGTGCGGAGATACAAGTAGAACCATTTTTGTGGCAGAAGTGGAGGTGCTCTCGACAGGAGGAGGACCGTGTTTCAAAATAAGTAAAAGGAGACACACATGAACGAAAACACTGTAAAATAGCACACTGTCATACTCCATTGTCATTCAAAGCAAACTGTAGCTTGCACGGTCAATATTATTTGCAATTTCGTGTTTCTTCCACTCACACGCATGGTCTGAGGTGTGCGTAGATGTAGGCACATTTCTACGTTCAAGTACATGTTCATAAATCCCACACTTTGCTCAGGAATGATCGCACGCACGCTTTACGCACATATATGTACCTAAGAACGCTTGATAAATGAGGCCCCTGGTATCCAGTGACTTGCATAAATACACAAATGCCCACATGAACATTTCAAGACACAAATAACAGGAATAGTCAGGGAGGGGAAAATAAAAATAAAAATAGTAAAGATATAAAATGTAAAAATCTAAATATGTAAAAAATGTGAAAAGGGTAATTGTGCAAAAAGACTTGCGTCTTGTGTGTGTCTGTCCCAGCAGGATGACTCCATTCTGGGTATGTTTGAGCGGCCACCATACGGTCCTCGTGTGCCCTCCTTCCCTCACTTCCTGCCCAAGTCCCACCCCTGCATGCCCACTTCCTTCCCCGGTGGTAGGAGGGGCTTGCCCAGGGATCCCCCGCCAACCCGTGCCTTCAACAACAACAACACCTGGTTCTCTCAGGTAAAAAGGAGATGTCACTTATTGTAGGAGCCATAATTACTTTCTTTATATTTTTTGTTTTCATTATGGTATCTACTTTATGGGTTTTTGGTTCACTTTCATTTGTGTTTTTTTGTTTACTGGTTATCGTGGATATGGGTGTGGCGCTGGGCATGAGTGATGCGTAATTGGAAGCCCTTTAATTAGTACTTACCTGGCACCTGCGCGTCAGTTCAGTTTGGCGTGGGGTGAGCATGGGGGAAGGCCATCCTTTTGTGTACCGCACTGCTCTCGCACTACATCGCATGGACTAACTGCAAACTTTGCTAACTCTGGAAGATTTCTTTACCTTGCACTGAAAGAATATTGCGGTCTAAAGACTATTGGAGTCTCGTTGATATGGTGAGCAATAAATGAGGAAACAGTAAGACAAGTTTATTTTGTAGTAGAAACTGTTCCTATTTCCTAAATTATCAGACTGTAGACCAAAATCTATGTTGAGGAGTTTAAGTTTATTTGACTCTTGTAACAGTTACACTGAAGTACACGCTGGGGCCCTTTGGCTGAAGTGCTACTCGCAATCCCACCCCCACAAACCGGCCGGCTTTTCTCCCTCCTCCGTGTTCTGCAGACAACCCTCCTTAGGCCGCGTTTCCATTTAAATAACCTTCCTTCAGCCGGTTTGGGGCCGGCTTCCGGCCAGATAGGCCA
Organism: Engraulis encrasicolus; assembly: GCF_034702125.1. Lineage (NCBI taxonomy): Eukaryota > Metazoa > Chordata > Actinopteri > Clupeiformes > Engraulidae > Engraulis > Engraulis encrasicolus. The sequence continues at coordinate 24,835,590 of NC_085873.1, forward strand.
CAGATTGGAGCATCCCTTCAGCCAATGGGGTGTCCCTCACACAGACCTCCCATTTCCCCAGGCCAGCCCACTGTTCCCTCCCACTCATCATTACATGTTTATCATAGAGACATTCTTTTCCTTAATAGTCTATATCACACTAAATATTCAATATGGCTTTGTATAAAATAGAAATCTCCTTCAATTTTCCCCTGCTTAGCCTACAGTGGCGCTGAACCATAGTTGGATCTGGTAGCCGCAATACTTGTGCTCAAAGCCTATTTGGTGCTTACAGTCCAGGACGGCGGACAATTGAAATGACGCTAGTCTACTTCAGAAAGACTGGGCCAGAATGACTGGAGCACTCCAGTCATCTGTGGTGCAAATACGGTGCATCTTCAGTCAAAAAATCTTGAAATTACCGTGTCGGGACATTAGGCCGTGATCACACTGGATGCAGATTTTACAGTAGGAGGCAGATTTGTTCTATTGTTTGTTAATGAAAGTGAGCGTATTCTGTGCTAAATATCAGCGCAAGGCAACACTACAGGTAAATCAGTGGGACGCGCATCGCGGATTGTGGTCAGAAATCCGCGTCCAGTGTGGTCGCACCCCTAGTCGGTTTGGCTACACATCCTGTACAGTTTGTTTAGCATCAAGCTTATGTTTCACTTCCTTTCACTCTGGTCACTCTCACACCCTCTTCTCTCTGCAATCGTCTCATTCTTTCTCTTTTTTTTCCCACAAAATTCTCATTCTGTCTTGCGGTGTCAGGAGTAGGGGTGGGTGATATAGCAAAAATATCACATCACAATGTCTTAACAGAATATCTCTATTCCGAATTCTAATCACTGTCTTCCATCGAAAAAATGAAAACAACAAAAAAACATTTTATATACTTGAAATTTGTAATTGGCAATTAATTAAATGTAAACACACTGTCACTCTCATAAAGTGCACAGTTGAAATACAATAATGTAAAGAATGAAAGTGAAGGAAGAATTTGCCTGAGGAAGATCCCTCTGTTGGATCGAAACGTTGCCATATGTTTAAATGAAATAAAGTATTTTTGGAGTTAATACAGTGTGCAGACCGCTTCATCACACTAAGAATGAAAGTGAAGACGACATCCTCACTGCAAGATCACCTATACGATTTCCCCACTTTGGCAGATTCGAGAAGATCTTGTACTCAATTTCACGGTTCACGATTTAATATCGTCATATCGCCCACCCCTAGTCAGGATCTGTCTGCATTCAATGTTTTGTTCCTCACCTGTGTGTGGGTGTTTTGTCCTAGATGACTCCCGGGGTTCCCCGCTCCTCACTGCGTCAGAGGACACCCTTTGCTCCTCATCAGCAGTACAACCAGGTGATGCCTGACGCCACCTCTAATGGCTGCTTGCTAGTACCCCGTTACCTGCTCTGAAACAAGATGTTTGGATATATATACTGTATTATGCTGACATTTAAAAAAAAAAATGTCCTCATTTGAAAACTGATTTGACAACTCTTGATAATGACTGTTATGACTTTGAACTTTGTGTGTGCGTGCCTCAGTCCTGCCCCACACCACAGCCCATGACTCCTAAGATGGCGCAGCCACGATTCGGCCCCCAATCTCCAAGGCCCTCCTTCTACAGCCCCTCCACCAACTCGCTGAACCGCTTCAGGTCTGTACTTGAAAAAACGTACTGTACTGAAAAATGCCCCCAATGTGTATTCTCCAGTTGTGTATGGCATCTAGTTTTCATATCTATGTGTAGTGATGGATAGATGGATCGATGATTTATTTGTCCTTTCAGAAAATCGTTCTTTGCCCATTCTGCATCTGATACAATTTCAAAGACATAGGCCTATAATAGACAAATCGCAATAGACAAACACAGCACCAACCCTCCCTCTAGGACAGTGATTCTCAAAGTGTGGTCCGGGGACCACTAGTGGTCCGTGACAGAGCTCAGGTGGTCCTCGAGGGGATTTCTATTTTACCAAGACAAGCTAGGAGTAAGCTTTATTTGTAACATTATTACAAAGCTAGACATAGCATTACATTACAATAAGACAGGCTTGTGAATGTGGATAAGAAAATAAGTGGTCTGCATCGAAATTAGCAGTGTCAAATTAGCAAATTCAGTTCACCCTAACCCTGAACATATTCTGAGGGGACAAAGTGGTCCTCGGTCTGAAAAAGTTTGAGAAACACTGCTCTAGGACAAATAGGACAAAGAAAAATCAACTTAAATACAGTACAATGCTGGAGTGAAGTTATTCAGTGCCAACGTGCAATGTGCTATTCAGTCTTACAGTTGTATCCATGGTATATGCTAGTGCAGAGGTGAGGAATCTTTTTTCATTCGAAGGGCCACTTCAAATTCATCCGAGAGCTGTAAAAGTCATCTGAGGGCTGCATTATGAACCCAAATGCCTATATTGAAGGCATCCACCTTTAAAACATACCCTACCTTCTCTAGGCCCCCTGAATATAACTTAATTGTAAGCAAATGTATTTTCTAAGTTTCCTTTACAAATTTTGTCATATTTCATGTGAAGTTGCACAACATTAAAACTGCATCGGGGGCCGGATAAAACGGCCTCAAGGGCCGCAAACGGCCCTCGAGACATAGGTTCCCCACGCCTGTGCTAGTGGGTGTGATTGGTGTGGTGATGATTATGAATAGGTATCAGCTTTCTGTATTCCGGTGACCCTTGAACTTTCTCCTCTACATCAGGTTCCCGGGCTCCGTGGCTCAGCTGCACCCACAGCACAAACGGCTGCTCAGCATGAGGACTCCCAAACCACGCAGGTGACCTTTCACCCCCTGTGTTGAAACACACAGTGGTTCCATCTCAATAGCTAACCTCCCACCCTTGCCCTTGTGCTTGTGGTCTCTGATGCCTCGCCTCCATGGACAAAACTATAAAGTTTCAACGCGGTCAGCCTAGGCACAACAACTTCTGGGGTCCTTTTCCCCCCATTTAACATCCCAATTGCAAATGAGAAAAGGACCTTTTGAATTGCACTTTCGCTGATTTGAATGTCTCATCGTCAATGACGACTTGCGACGTCATCACAAACCCAGAAGCATGAGAGAGGATGGAAGGTTACATATGGAAATGGACTCATTCATCCCGTCTTATTGTGTTCCTCCTGTCCTTTGCTCTGGTCTTGTGCCGCAGTGTTACAGGATCCCTATGCCAAGCTAATGACATTCATATTGCACCCCCCCCTGTATTTTTACTGTTTTTGAAAGAGTTTTATCGGTCGTTGAAGAACATTATATCACAAGTCCCCTTAATAAATCCCCTCCCACCCATAGAACCAATCAGGCCAACATTTTCAATCCTAAAGGGCATTCATATTGTGTAATGCTGTTTAATGCTCATGAATATGTTAGATTGATGAGGTGTGTGTGTGTGCCAATGCAGTTGTGTGCACAAGAGCTGGGATCCCTATTCCAACTTGATGAGCGATAAGGAGAAGGAGTGGATCATCAGACTACAGATGATTCAACTGCAGAGCGAAAACCCTCACCTAGACGACTATTACTATCAGGTACACCCACACTCACTCACACTCACTCACACACCAGAGTGACTATTATCTGACTATTATCAGACACGCACTTCAGGACAACTACATCAATAATGAGTACACCTGTTTTGAAAAGTATCGTTTTAAACAATATGTCGATAAGCGCGCTACTAGTCATTTCAAAAATGTGCATAGTTTAAGTTTAATACATCTGTTGAGCTTACAACTGAAAAGTAAGGTTAATACATATAACTTAACTTAAATGACAAGTTTTTCGATGTTTGTGAAATCAAAAGTGAGTGTACACCCCTTTGTTAAAATCCCATAGAGAGGATCATGATCTGCTGAAGTAGTCCTGGTATTCACATATGGCAAGTCAAGTCAGCATTTATCATCAGTTTCTTTATATGCACAGGTCTTACAAAGACATTTAAATTATGTCCATCACATGCATGCTTCTGTTGGTGAAATTCAGCTTCCCAATGTTGAATGTATTCATGTTGCCCCAATCCGTGTCAGCCTCTCAGTATGATGCTTGACTGTAAACATGGGACACTTGATCTTTGTAGTGCTCTCTTGGTTACCACTGCACATGCATGATGCCATCAAAAACAAATTTTGTTTATCTTGGTGTCATCAGACCACAAGGCATGGTTCCAGCAACCCATGTCCTTAGTTTATTTGTCTCTAATGAGACCCATGTTACCAAAGAGAGTAGATTGGAGAAAGAGGATTCAAACTCTGCCCACCCAATTCAAAGGACAGTGCTCAAGTTTGGTCTCCTAAGGGGGCGTTTGTCCCCTCCTCCTCCTTCTTCTCTTCCTGTGCAAGTATCCATGTGCGTGTCACTGTGTGTCTCTGTCCTCCATGCGTGTGTCCTTTTTAGGAGTACTACAAGCGACTGGAGATTAAGCTAGCAGAGGAGAAGAGGGGAGATTGGACCAAAAGGGACAACCCTAAACTCACCACACCCTACGTCACCAAGACTGAGTCCTATTTGCCTGGTACACACACACACACACACACAGTTGCACATAAGAGCACAAACACGCATGCACACAAGTTTATTTTCCCATTCCATGTCGGAGAGATTGAAAGAACTGTTTTTGTCTCATTTGATATTGTGTATGTGCGTATGTGTCTTTCAGTGGTGCACATCGAGGGATCACTAGGCCAGGTTGCCGTGTCCACGTGCCACTCCCCGAGACGGGCGATAGACGCCATACGTGCTCACAGCCCGGACGAGGTGAGTGCGCATGCAGACGTGTGTTTGTGAGTGAGAGGGCGGGTTATGCTCTGTTTAGAGCCTCCATGTAGTGAGTCAACGCAGTGAATATTCATTTGTAGCTCCTTCTGGCTACGCTATCCGTTTCCGTCGCAACGGTATAGGGTCAGCGAGATGATTGATCAAACTCGAGATGATTGATCAACTCCGTTAACTGCGCGGCTCACTGAATCATGACACAGGGAAGTTGGTCTCAAGGCATAAATCACCCTGTAGAGGGCGGACTTCCTTTACTTAAAACACTGCTCTGAGGTGAGGGCTGACATTGGTGTGTTTCCATTCCCTGTAGGAGTTGAAGGACGTCAGGCATCCCCGCATTGAAGTTCACATAGAGAAGGTACAGTAACGTGTGTGTGTATTGCAGCTGATCAACCTGAGTAGGTAGTGTGATGTATTGTGTGTGTGTGTGTGTGAGAGAGGTCCATGTTATCTATTGTATGTATTGTGTGTGTGTGTGTGATGTATATTTTGTTGCTGTTTATGCTGATCAAATGTATGGAACGTATGTATTGTTGGTGTGAGAGAGAGGAGAAAAGCTGTACGCCAGGAGCAGATGGGCAGTTAGCTGGCCACTCACTGCAGGCCCACCAGCTGGAGTGGTGTTGTGGTTCAGGGCTGAAACACAGAGAGAAGGTTGGACACTTCCTGATGACATCTGCTTCTGGCGTAAGGCTACATCTACCTGCGAAGGTGGTTGAGGAAGGCACCTCGTGTGTTTATGAATGTGTATTTCCTATGTTTGCCTGTTATTGATACAATAAAGTAGAATGTTTGTCATAAGTCTTATTTCTCTCGCTGACCCATGGGCACCGGAGGAAGTGCGACAGGTAGCAATGCCCAGCAGGTATTAACAGCTACCTCTACAATTCTGTTGAATTTGTATGTCTGTGTGCAGCTCTTCAGTCTATTGCTGGAGGTGGAGGAGGCAGAGAGGAAAAAGGGGCGTGTCTCGGCCGAGGAGAAAATCCAATTGGTTGAAGATATGGAGACCAAAGTGGAGCAGATCTACTCCCAGATACGACATGCTAACTCACCGTACGACACGCACACACGCACGCACGCACAAACGCACACACACACACACACACACACACGTCACACACTCCGTCTCTGACTGCAGTCTCTGACTGCTTTGTGGATGTGGAAAGATGGTTGCCAAAGTCATTAGTAGATTTAGAAGTAGCACAGTTATTTTGTATGTTTGGGGAAAAAATAGCTAAACTAAAGAAACTGAATACGGTCACCTGGAAAAGTAACAGACAAACGACAAACATTTATAAAGCATTAGGCTTCAAACTCGGCGGCAGCAATATTCCAAACACTTCTGCCCTCGCTGCTTCTGCGACAGACGGCAGTTTAACAGCTGCGCACTTTACGAGCCATACCAGACTACAACTTACTAGGGATGCAAACGATGAATCGATTAATAAACTTTCATCGATCAATGCATTAATCGATTAAAAAACATTAATCACAATTAATCTACAATTCAACTGATAAGAGACCCAAGTGAAATGGGCATGTGAAGAGAGGTGTGAATAGTGGGAATATTTAAATCACCTTTGGATTAAAGGATTGAAATAGAATTAATTTGAATGTGGTATTTTATCTAAAAGCCTTTCACTGTACGTCAGACAAACTGACCACACAAACTCGCCGTGAGCTGCACACCTACTCGCATGCACACCTACTCGCATGCACAGATCTAATCATCACAAGCGGGTATACACAGATTCATGGCGTGTGTGTGTGTATGGAACACAGTTCACAGTGAGTTCACGACGGTGAAGTGAGGTGAGGTGTGCGCGTGTGCGCGTTGAGGCTGCATGGAAGAATTGCTGCCATGTGCGTTGGTCTGTGAGGGGAGATGTCTCTTAACTTTTTTTGGTGTGTGTGTGTGTGTTGAGGCTTCATCGAGGAATTGCTGACATGTCTGTTGTTCTGTGAGGGGAGACGTCTCTTAGCATTTGCTGGTGTGTGTGTGTGTTTAGAGACTGCAGTGAGGAGCTGCTGCCCTGTCTGCTGGTCTCCAAGGGGAAGCGCCTGTTGGCCCGTCTCCTTCCTTTCCTATCCCATGATGCCGCGCTCTACGTCCTCACCACGGTGACCACACACCTGCCCCTCCTCATGACCAAGGACCAAGACCAGGTGTGTATGTGTGTCAGCTTGTGTGTGCAGCGTGTCACAGTTGCTGTGTGTGAGATTATACTCTAAGCCGCATCTTTCTATTAAAGGGGGTATGCCACTATTTTGGGGCTTAATACAGTTAAAATCATTGACTGGTTTGATTTTAAAGTCGATGATGATCAGAGTATAATGAAGCGTGATTAAAGATGACATCACACACAGGCCATAGACCAGGGAGGGAGAAGTATATAAACATATATATTCAGTTAATTCGAATCAATGTAAAATAATCAGCACGACTATTAAAGGGGTATGCCACTATTTTGGGGCTTAATACCGTTAAAAACATTGTCTGGGATTTATAAAGGTGGTAAAGTGTCTTATTTTTCATGTTAAGCGTTGTCTTGCTTTAAGCCAAGTTAAAAGAGGGTGCATGTCGCTAAGCTAGTGAAAGTCAATGCATCCGTGTAGCATGCTACATGCTACAGTGATCCATTGACTTTCACTAGCTTAGCTACACACTCCCTCTTTTAACTTAGCATAATGAAGCTATCCAAGCCAAGCTTTAAGACGAGTGTTTTTTTATTAGCTTAAAGGTGTGCTGTTAATGTTTGCATGCATGTTAAATATTTATACTTTTATGTTCTTAGGCGCTTCCGGTGCTGTACGCTCCTCTCCGTGATGTCATCTCCCAGTTGCCGTTTAGTCAGCTGATTGCTGTGTTGAAGCAGTTCACCATCATAGACCCAGACACCAGCGAAAATACCCTCATGCTCGCCTGCCAGAACGAGGTGTGTGTGTGTGTGTGTGTCTGTGTGTCTGTGTGTCTGTGTGTTTGTAGGTGTGTGTGTGTGTGTCGTCTCAGTTCGTAAGCTGTGTTTGGCCTGTTTGTGCCTCGTGCCCTCATGCCTCAGTCCTCTAGTGACCTCGGGTCTCTCCTCTGGTGCCCACCTGTGTCATTGCCTAGTTTGCCCCGTTGGTGGCTCATGTCTATCTCCTCTAGTTTGGCCTGTCCTCTCTGTTGGTGTCTAATGTTGCGCGCGCTCTCTTTCTTTCTCTTTCTTTCTCTTTCTTTCTTTCTTTCTTTCTTTCTTTCTTTCTTTCTTTCTTTCTCTCTTTCTTTCTTTCTTTCTTTCTTTCTTTCTTTCTTTCTTTCTCTTTCTTTCTTTCTCTTTCTTTCTTTCTCTCTTTCTTTCTTTCTCTTTCTTTCTTTCTCTTTCTTTCTTTCTCTTTCTTTCTTTCTTTCTCTTTCTTTCTTTCTTTCTTTCTTTCTTTCTTTCTTTCTTTCTTTCTCTGTCTGTGTCTCTCTCTCCCCTCTTCAGTTTGGCCTGTCTCTGCTCTACGTGCTGCTGTCCCAGGGAGAGCGGATCCTCTCCTCCAACCTCCCCATACAGCCCAACATCGGGGACTTCGAGAGCTGGTAGGCATTCTAACTCGGTCTGTGGGGACCACTTCCTCAAGAGACCACAAGGGGGCCTCAGTAAGCTGCTGGAGAAATTGAGTCATATAGGGCAGCAATGTTTCATGACTACACTGGCCATCATCCATGTAGATCAGCAATGGTAGCAAGCATTGAAAATTACACCATGGGATTGAACACCTAGCCTGGTCCTGACCATCCCATAATACTACCATTTCATTTCGTATTCATGGTCTGGCATTTGTTTGCTGTGAAGCGATTGTAGGAAGAAGGAAGTTAGCACTCAGTTATGGTTTGAAATTATTGGACACCTCTCACCCAATCGCTGGCAGTTACTCAACAACAACATAGCGCAGACCAATGGCTCTGGCGCAGATGTGTACGTCATTGTCACGAGCGTCCTCCCCCTTTCGTCCCCACGTGGGGGGTGTATTCGATTATTGGCTGTTTTCTGGGGGGGCGTTGCGATCAAAATTCTACTGCTCCAGGCACTCCACAGAGAAGCACGGCCAGACTACAGTGGTGGAGCCAAACCTTTGGCGGAAGTACGTAGGATGGCTCGCGAGGCTATTGAACACCCACCTGGGAAACTCCCACTGTCATTGTGACAGCACGCAGCGCACCTAATGGATGCAGTGTGGCGGGACGGTAGCCTGATTATCATCGACGTTCAAATCTCTTCGAGACTTGGTTTGACCAAGAGCATAGCAATTAACATTTCCCAAAAGGCATGGTTGACCCACCTCCCTTGGTTTGCTTATGGTTGTTTGCTCACCAACAAAGTGGGAGGAGTTCCCGTATACTATTTTCTGGAACTCAGAAAGTACTTGCATTGCTCTTGACCTGACTAGTTGCAACACTGAAAGTGTTGTGTCACCAGGAGGGCACAGCCTGGCACACACACACACACACACACCTCTAACATTTTCTCCCACATTTCTGATCTATTCCAAGATGTAACCACTTTTCCCTCAATGCATGCACATGCAAGCACATGCGCACACACACACACACACACACACACACCCCATCACTAACTCCATTAACCACATTCCCCCAATCCTTGTCCCCTCCCCAGGACTGATACGGTGTTCCAGGTAGCCCAGCAGTTGACCCAGTCCTCCCTGGTGGAGCCGCTCTTCCTGCCCCCCAACCTGCTGACGCTCTTCTGCAGATACCTGGACAAGCGCACCGTCCACCAGCTCAAGACTAACTTGGAGTAAGTGGACACACACATGCTCTCAGTTGCAGAAAGACACACACAAACCGATTGCATATCTTCATCTTTTATATATTTATATATATGAAGAGTTCAGATGCAAAACCCCCTAACTCCATTTCAGAAGACCTGCACTTCTATATGTTTAGAGAACACCGTTGTTGGTTTGGTTTACATTCATGTACTTGATAATACATAAAAATAGTTATATTACATAAATGAAATAAGAAAGATGCTTTTTTGATAGCTTTGTATTAAATAAAAATGAATTAAGATTATTTTCTGAAAAGGCACTTAGGGGGTTTTGCATCTGAACTCTTTATATATATATATATTAGCACGCAGCACGCTAATATATACAAGGGGCTTTTATGCCTTTTTTAATAGGACAGTCTGAGATGGTGGGACAGAGAGAAGGGGTGGTATCGGGGAAATGACCCCAGCGGGACTCGAACCGGGGTCCTCGTGGGCATGCAAGCCCAAATGTGGGGGGCTTAGCGCGCTGCTCCACAGCGCCCCCAGGGATTGCATATCTTCTGACGCTGTTCTGCAGATACCTTGACAAGTGCACCATTCACCAGACCAACTCAAGACCAACATGGAGTAAATGTACACGCGGTTCTGATTTTGTTTTATGACAAGCTGATGCTATGTACTCTTCATCCGTTAATGTGCCTTGAGAAGTGGAAGACACGCGCTTACACTATCAGCTGAAGATTTTTGAATGGGCTGCTGAATTCCACATACAGATGGGGGACATTCGCAACTCATTGAAGAGAATTTGTGTGAAATGACAAATGTTGATTCACTTGAAATTCCTGAATGAAAACGGTAACTTTAATTAACAGTGTGTAATTAAAAGGGTGTAATTAACAGTGCTTTCCCCTGTCCTCCTCCATGACTGAAGTACCCTAAGTGTGTTTGTATGTGTTCAAGTTCAAGTAATTTTATTTGTCACATACATGGTATTGTAGTGAAATGATGATGGGGTCATCAGCTCTGCATCTTAAGAATTAAAGAAGAAGAGTAAAAAAAAGGAAATAAAAGGTGAGAAATAAGTTAAAGAAAAAACTAAGAAAATGATTATTTCAAAAAGTCTCTGTTCAGCAGTCGCACTGCCTGGAGATAAAAACTTTTCCTCATTCTTTCTGTACTGGCCTGAATGGTTCTGAGTCGTCTACAGCAGTGTTTCCCAACCAGGGGTTCGTGTACCACTAGGGGTACGCGAGCACACATCAGGGGAAACGCAGAAAGATGTAATAATAGCAAATATATTGATTGTAGTCACATTGGGATAGAGGAATAGAGCATGAATGAGGCTGAGGGGGTACTCATCATATGACAAAATGGCTTAGGGGGTACGCAGGACAAAAAAGGTTGGGAAACACTGGTCTACAGGACTTAAGAAGGGTCAACATGTAACAGTTGGGGTGTGAGACATCCTGCATAATGTTGCGCATGTGTGCGCGTGTATGCTGTTACGTGTCTGAGTTTCCCAAATGGGCTTTCATGATGTCATCTTATGATGTGTCCTAATGTGTATACCTATAGGTCTGCCTCCGGGTACCTGGCCGTGGCATTGTGACCTCATCGGAAGGGGATTGGTCCACACCTGAATTGCGATTGGCTGACAACACCCGTCCATGGAGACTGAACGCCATACCCATTGTGTTTGTTTTGAGTGTACATGCATGGATGTTCATTTCCATCTCTGTGTGTGTATTCTCATTGATGAATAATGAATATGATTAATTACTGATTAATTAAATTAATGCCATATGTGTTATGTGACCTGTGTGTCATGAACTGGACATAGACATCTGTCCAAAAGATCTGTGCAGTATTTGTGAAGGGTGTGTATCACAAATACTTTTTGGTCTTTTTCATTTTTTTTCTCCATGTCACCTTATTCCTTCACTTAATCACACTTCCCCCTTTTCAAACCTGTTTCCTGATTATTGATTTTTTCCCCCTTCTTTTTTGAAGATGATTCTCTGTACAATTATGTATATGTGTATATTATTAATTATTATTATATGTATTTATGTGTTCAAAAGCCTTCAGGCTTTGGGCTGCAAGGCTGCCCTTGTGTATGCACAGCGCAGGTGTGCTCGTTCGCTATGTTGGAGGCACTGGTCTTGGCTGAACTCACCTGACTTCAATCTTCAATCAAGTGTAAAATTGTCTATTTTGTTGGCTGTTTCTAACCGATAAGTCATGCATTCTTGATCTGAAATGGGTTTTAGGATTGCCATACTAAAACCATGTGGTATACTAGTGTTTATATCACATTGTTCAACCAACGTTCACCATTTCAGATGCTGAATGCATTGCTGTAAGGCAATAGCCAGCCGGGCAGCCACAGAAGTTGTAATGAGTTTTTTTTTTTTCTGGGTCCTTGGGTTGAGTGGCCTTCACCTGCACTGCTGTTTGCAACCAGTAGATGAAGCTACTGAGTGTATCTTGAAAACCCAGGACCATTTTCTATCATTTTCCTAGCTTTTCTTCCCCCCTCTTTTCCTCCCCTAATGTTTTAGCTGTATGCATTGGGTTGCTGTAGTTTATTTAAATGACTAGGTTCTCTTCAATCTAACTTTCAATGTGAAATGTTGGCTTTTGACCTCTGCGTAGCAGGTAGGAGTGAATAATAATTATTATTGCTGTATATTGATCTGTCCTCTCATATTTGGATGTAAAATATCAATAGTGCCTTATTGCATGAATGTTATTTCTGTAATTTATTTTATTTGCCCATTTTGCTTTAGCTGGAAACAGATGTATGATTTAAATGTGCACTCTCTTCATGGTGTATAGCACTTGCAGTATAAAACAAATAAAAAAAACATAAAACCTTTGCTTTGTTTGCATTGTGTGCCTTTGCATTATGGTTATCCATTCAACTCTGCTGTTTACCCTAAAGAGGTGTGTGTGTGTGTGTGTGTGTGGTAAGCTTCACTAAGCTGATAAAATTTCATAAATATCTTTAGGTTTAGTAGCCTCAATGTTGGCTCAAATAATTAATTGCACAAGTGATAAAACTTGTTCATGGACCTCTTGACCGTAGGCCTACTGTACATACATTTGCAGTCACCATGTCCCATTTGGTACAAGCCACTGTGAAGCCATTGTGTGTGCCCACCCATCCTATATCCTCTGCCAATCCAAACAGTATTTACTATTCTATCCAAATGGAGGCAGAGCGGCACTGGGGACGCTGTGGTGCAGCGCACTGCAGCAAAGCCTGCAGCAATGTTAGCTAAGATGGCCATGGGGACCTAGCCTGATTATCATCGACGTTCAAATCTCTTCGACACTTGGTCTGACCAAGAGCATAACAATGAACATTTCCCAAACGGCATGGTTGACCTGCCTCCCTTGGTTTGCTTATGGTTGTTTACTTCCCGACAAAGTGAAAGGAGTTCCCGTATTTGCGGGAACTCAGAAAGTGCTTACATTGCTCTTGACCTGACTAGTTGCAACGCCAAAGGGTTTGCGGCACTAGGAGGGCGCAGCCTGGCTAATGGGGACCCAGGTCTGAGTCTAGCCTGGGTTATTTCCCAACCCTACCCCAAGTCTCTCGCCTGCCCATTTCCAGTCTCCTCTGACACTATAATAAAGACCCAAAAGCCCAAATATAGTTAAATAAATAAATAAAGCAAAGCATCAAGTAGCATTGAGATTTGTTTTGTGCGGACACCACTTCTTGTGAACACACTCACTCACACACAGAACCCACTTAAATATCCATGTGCGCACACACACATGCACATAGACTGATCCTGACAGGCAGCATGCATAGACGACAGGCAAATCTTGCGGACTCTTTATCCCATGCCAACTCAAACAGCGGTGATGCAGCCATCCCACAGCCCCTTGACAGCTCTGCCAGACACACTCACACACACACACCACCTGCTGAAGTACCCACAGTATCTCGAGTGGAAAT
>NC_085873.1:24854099-24866599 GCF_034702125.1 Engraulis encrasicolus
ATTTTGTATCGCTTAAAAAAGTATGTTCTCAAAATATTTGACTAGTAAGAATTCACACATGGGTGATATGACCTCCGAACAGTCATTTCCAATAATAAAATGCAAAAGTAAAAAAATGGAGATACACCGTTTTGCAAATAAGTCAAGTCAAGTCAAGTCAAGTCAAGTTGGTTTTATTGTCAATTTCTTTACATGCACTGGTCATACAAAGAATTTGAAATTACGTTTCTTGCTTTCCCATGCAGACATAGACTAATCTAGGTAAGGACATAGACAGTATAGACATAGACAGTACTCATACATGGACATAAGACAGTATGGACATAGACAGTGCTCATACAGACATTAAAAGTGCAGGACTGGACAACAGAAGACTTGTAGAGAACATACATTAAGAGGAGGTATTTTGTTGTGCTTTTTTTTTCTAAAAGTCCTTTGTAGCATTCTGACATAGTAATAGTAGCATTGAAGAAAAAATAAAATAAAATAAATATTAAAAAGGGTCTATCAAGTACACCAGCAGCAGTCAGTGTGTGTGTGTGTGTGTGTGTGTGTGTGTGTGTGTGTGTGTGTGTGTGTGTGTGTGTGTGTGTGTGTGTGTGTGTGTGTGTGTGTGTGTGTGGTGTGTGTGTGTGTGTGTGTGTGTGTGTGTGTGTGTGTGTGTGTGTGTGTGTGTTTAGTGCAGGTAGAAAGTGCGGTGTGCGTCTGTGTGTGTGTGTGTGTGTGTGTGTGTGTGTGTGTGTGTGTGTGTGTGTGTGTGTGTATGAGGTGTGTGTGTATGGTGCGTGTGTGTATGAGGTGTGTGTGTGTATGAGGTGTGTGTGTGTGTATGAGTTGTGTGTCAGTGTGTGTATGTTTGGGTTTAGTGCAGAAAGTGCAGTGTGCTTGTGTGTGCGTGTGTGTGTATGTGTGTGCGTGTGCATGTTTTGAGTTAGTGCAGGTTGAAAGTTCAGTCACAGATGTAGTAGTGCAGGTGGAATGTTCAGTCGCAGATATGGTGGTGGGGATGAGGGGGGGGGTTGTCAGTGGCCTGGCTGGCTAGAGGCTGACAGTGGAGGGAGAGTGGGTTGGGTGTTCAGTATCTTGATTGCTTGGTGCATCGAGCTGCTCGCAAGCCTGGTGGTACGGGAACGGAGGCGCCTGTACCTCTTTCCAGAGGGCAGGAGGCTGAACAGTTTGTGTGCTGGGTGGCTTGTGTCTTTGATGATCATCAGTGCTTTCCGGGTGAGACGTGCGGTGTAAATGTCCTGCAGGGAGGGGAGTGGTACTCCAATGATCTTCTTCGCTGTGTTCACAACACGCTGGAGTGTCTTCCTGTTTTTCTCTGTGCAGCTTCCTCCCCACACTGTGATGCAGCTGGATACGACACTCTCTATGGTTCCTCTGTAGAATGTTGTCATGATGGAGGGTGTAGCACTTGCCTTCTTTAGTTTGCGCAAGAAGTAGAGACGCTGATGGGCCTTCTTCGCCAGTGATGTAGTGTTGGTGGTCCAAGAGAGGTCGTCGCTGATGTGCACTCCAAGGAACTTGGTGCTGCTCACTCTCTCCACAGCATCACCGTCGATGGTCAGTGGTGGCAGTTGTTTTTGGACCCTCTGGAAGTTGACAACAATCTCCTTGGTCTTTTTGACATTCAGCAGGAGGTTGTTGTCTTTGCACCATCTGGCCAGCAGGTCTACTTCTTCTCTGTAGTGAGTCTCATCGCCCTTAGTGATGAGGCCCACCAGTGTTATATCATCCGCAAACTTCACTAGATGGTTAGTGCTGTGGGTCGTTGTGCAGTCATGTGTCAGCAGCGTGAACAGCAGGGGGCTGAGAACACAACCTTGCGGAGCCCCCGTGCTCAGGGTCAGGGTGCTTGAGGTGTTATTCCCTACCCGTACTGCTTGTGGTCTCTGCATCAGGAAGTCCAGCAGCCAGTTGCAGAGGGAAGTGCTGAAACCTAGTTTGTCCAGTTTGCTGATGAGTTGTTGTGGTATTATGGTATTGAATGCTGAACTGAAGTCAATGAACAGCATTCTCACATATGAGTCTTTATTGTCCAAGTGGGTGAGGGCTGGATGGAGGGCAGAGCAAATTGCATCCTCCGTGGATCGCTTGGCTCGGTATGCGAACTGGTAGGGGTTCAGAGTGGGGTGTAGGGTGGCTTTGATGTGTGACAGGACTAGCCGTTCGAAGCACTTCATGATTATGGGCGTCAGTGCTACAGGACGGTAGTCATTGAAGCATGATGGTGATGATTTCTTCGGCGCGGGTATGATGGTAGCAGCTTTGAAAAGTGATGGGATGACTGCTTGCTCCAGAGAGATGTTAAAGATGTCTGTGAAGACATCCTTCAGCTCTTCTGCACAATCCTTCAACACTCGGCCAGGTATGTTGTCTGGGCCAGCTGCTTTGCGTGGGTTGATGGTGGCCAGTGTCCTCTTCACACTGGCAGAGGACAGGTACAGGGGTTGATCATGGGGGGGAGGGGGAGTTTTCTGTGGATGAGTGTCATTTTGTGCTTCAAAACGGGCAAAGAAACTGTTCAGGTCATTTAGCAGAGAGGTGTTGTTGTCACAACCCTTCTAAATAATCTCTACGTGATTGCATGGGAGTATCAGGAAGATATATATAAAATAAAACTGTTTTCTGAAGCACTGAATAGCTTCTTCAAGACCCCAACGTGCACATTCTGCAAAATATTTAAATGAAAAATAAAAATATTGGTGACCTCTCCCTCTGAGAGACATGTGACTGGGATTGAAATCTAGGTCACATAGTTTGTGAATGTGAGTAATAGTGCGGGTATGCAAACCATTATAATAATGAAAATGCATTACAGCCATGGTCAGTTTAAAAATATTCACAGCTGATAGTCTTGAAAACCTAATCATTTCATGTACAGTGCTTAGCATGGGGTAATAACACATAGATTGTGTATTTCAAAAGTCTTCACTCTTGTTATTGTGTAAATTATAAAAATCTACGACGAACACACACATGCAAGGATGCAAAGGTGACTGTAGAACTGTACAACTCTAGCACCTTTGAGTCGAGTAATAATAATGATAATAATAATAATAGTAATAATAATAATAATAATACTGAACTTAAAGAAATAACACAATAATATGAGTTACAGTATAGTAATGCTTATAATACAACATTGGAGTGTAAGTGTGCATGTGTGAGTTTTACTAGCGTCATGTCTGTACAGTATGCCTATGTCTGCATTCCTCACTGCTTTACAAGTGATGTCATGTCTTCCCCTTGCACACGTTTGCCCTTTTATACATGTTTGCCGTCTGCCCGTTTAGGAAAAATGCTATATAGACCTACGCATCAGTGTCTGACGTTACATTTTGCACTGTCTGCCTCTTATGTGTGTTTACTAGTGTAGAAATAATTACACGTCTTGACTTCAAATTTTCGAAAAAAAAAACTTCAAACTTTCAAAAAAAAAAATGTCTTGGGTACCAACTACGCCTTTTTGCCCTACCATGCGTATCCCCTTTGTATGCTGCTGTATATTCTAATGCGACTATGCACCATAACATTTTTTTTTCATTTGGGTTAGTGTGTTGGCATGTGTGTGTGTTTATGTGAGTGCGCGTGTGCATGTGCTTGCATGTGTGTGTGTGTGTGTGTGTGTGTGTGTGTGTGTGTGCGTGCGTGCGTGCGTGCATGCATGCGTGTGTGCGTGCGTGTGTGTGTGTGTGTGTGTGTGTTTACATACTGTATGTCTCCAGACAGGGGCAGTTGAGCCAATATTGTGCTATTGTCTGGAACAGGAGCTGGTATGTAGGCACTGCAGCCCTATGGCCTGGCCAGCCCAGGGGACTCTCTCTCTCTCTCTCTCTCTCTCTCTCTCTCTCTCTCTCTCTCTCTCTCTCTCTCTCTCTCGCACACCAAAAAGCCTTTCTTTCTTTCTTTCTTTCTTTCTTTCTTTCTTTCTTTCTTGCGTTCTTGCGTTCTTTCGTCTGATGTGATATTGTGCTATATAAATGAAAGTTGGTTGGTTGGTTGGTTCACTGATTGATTGGTTTCATGTTTTTGTGTTTCTCTCCCTTGCACTTTGTCTCTTTCTGTCCGTCTGTCTCTGAGGAGAGGAGACCTCCACTGATGCCCCAATGCTGACTGCCATGGTGCAGGGGTGGGATGTAAGAGTTGAGGAAGGGTGGAGGGAAGGGTGCAAGGATGTAGGAATGAAGAAAGAGGTGGGGAGAATGGAGGAAGGGAAGAGGGGTCGGGGAGATGGAGGGATACCGTAGGAATGAAGGGAAGACAATGGTTCTAAACCTTTTTTGAACAAATGCCCACTTGACATCGCATAAGTCTGCCGATGCCCCTCTTAGTATTAAAAAATAAAATAGACTAATGCCCCCCAATTTGCACCAATGTCCCAAAGGGCTCCATGAGAAACACTAATCTAGAAGATGTTAAATCCACTCTCTAAGTGTTGAATTAACGTTGCATTTTATTACAGTGTGCAACTGGAGGAAGGGTTGGGGGTAATGGAGGGATGTGGGATAGTGGAATGTTTGCAGAGAGGCGGGGGGCAGGATGAGGGAAAATACAGGGGAAAGCATCAGTATGAATACTTTATGTACCATTAAGAGTCATACTCTGACTTAACCTTTGACATTTTCACACGCATGCACGTACAAACACACACACACACACACACACACACACACACACACACACACACACACACACACACACACACACACACACACACACACACACACACACACACACACACACACACACACACACACACACACACACACACAGGTTAGATACTCTCAGCTTCCTCATCCATGGATGTGGCCACCACAGAATGATGTCCAACCACCGAGTACATATAAGCCTACATAACAAGACTGGAGTGCGTGCGTGCGTGCGTGCGTGCGTGCGTGCGCGCGTGCGCGCGTGCGTGCGTGCGTGCGTGCGTGCGTGCGTGCGTGCGCGCGTGCGTGCGTGCGTGCGTGAGTGCTTGCGTGCGTGTGTGGGTGTGTCTGAAATAGCTAGAACAGAAATAAAGGGCACGCACTGTGATTTCTCCAGTGTTGGACACTGTAACGTTGTCTTTTTATTGTCCAAACTAATGTTTCTTTCTTGATTGCTTTACATTTTATTTTATTGATACCGTTCGTGGCAATTAGAATTCAGACATACAAAATATTATTGCTACTTTTTCCCTGTTATTTTAATTTACTGTTACTCTTTCTTTACTATTAGCATAACTGCTAGTTACGTCTTTGCAGCAGTGTTTGTTTTTAGAACACCTAAGACAGGTACCATGGAAACCTTCCCCTGTCAATGGACTGAGCTGTGGTCCTCAAGGGGTCACAGAAGAAAAAGTGTGAGAATCGCAATCAAGATAGGATAGTACAGGAAGGCATTAAATCCATTGCTGCCTGTCGCAACTCCTCTGGTGTCCATGGGTCAGCTGCAGGGTCATCAGTCAGGAACCACCATTCACTAACCTTTCGCTCCTTTAATCCTGAAATGTCTCCTGGTGGCGGAGCAGTGACAGGGATGTCTCCCTGTCACCCCCTGCACCTGAAAGTTGTTGTTCCCTGCAACTGTTGTCTGGGGGTTAGGTGTTATTCCCCCAGGTTCTGGCCTTCCTCCGCAGCCAGAGCCAAAAGCTCCCTTTCTCCGCCTACTCTGCCAGTTCCTTTGTTGCCTTCCTTAGCCTTCCTCCTGTGACTCCCACGTCCTTCAGGAGGCGTATGGTCGACAACCCCGTGAATCCTTGGCATCCGACCTCCACTGGGTAGATGGTAGTCTTCCAGCCCGCCTCCCGGCACTCATCAGCCAGCTCGGAGCACTTGGCCTTCTTTCGCTCAAAAGCAGCCTCAATCCCTTCCTCCATTGGCACAGTGAGCTCTATGAGGGATACCGCTCTTCATGCTCCACTTCTGGCCAGGAGTGAAGGGCCTTGAGGTTTCTCTTTGCCTGATGCTTCTGATCCCTCCTTCCTTGACAAAGATGGTGAATTGCTCTGCTGGCGATGGTGTTCTGCTTCCCTGTCTGCACTCCTCCAGTACTTCGGCTAGCTTTCTTAAGACCTGGTCATGGCGCCATCTATAGCTGCCCTGTGAGAGGGTGACTTTACAGCCTGACAAGATGTGCTGGAGGCTTACGTTTGGGGCATTGCAGAGTGCACAACATTCCTCATTTCCAAACCACTGGTGGAGGTTCCGAGGACAGGGGAGCGTGTTGTAGGTCGAGCGGATAAGGAAGCTGAGTCTTGCCTGTGGGATCTTCCACACGTCTGACCAACTGATGTTCCTGTTTGAGATTCCCTCCCTGGTTGTCCAGCTTCCTTGTCGTCCCTGAGACATAGCCTTGATCTTATAGCGGCCTTAATCCATTCTCGTCACCTCCGCCACCACCATCTCCTTTCTTTCCTTGCGGTGGGCCTTGGACCAGAAGCATGGTGCTTCTCCCCATCCTAGGCCTGCTCTTCCTACTTTCACTCTGCCCACAATCTCCTTGTGCTGCAGCTGGCTCACCGCTTGGTCGACCTCGGTCTGGGCGTTCCACATGCGGCCAGTCCGGACCCTGGCATTAGCATTCCTAATCGACTCGTCTGTGGACTCCCGAAGCTCTAGCACCAACCTGGTCTTTTCTTGCATGTAGCAGAAGATAGACAGACTGACAAACAGACAGACAGACTTTATTGTCCCCAAGTGGAAATTTGTTTTTACCTCCATCATCACAACTTTTTTTGTCCCGTTTGCCTTTATTTGTGATAGGACAGTCAAGTGGTAGACAGGAAGTGAATGGAGAGAGATACGCAGGGAAGGGTCAGCAAAGGCCGGAATCAAACCCAGATCGCCGGTGTAGCAGTGCAGTGCCCCATCGCTTGAGCCACGGTAGGGCCACCTCCATCACAACTTGTCACTGCCAACATGTATGGAAGCATACGAGAGAGACATGAAGACATCAACACCATTGAACATTCAGATGACAAACTAATAATAATACATGAAGAGTTCAGATGCAAAACTCCATTTCTGAAGACCTGCACTTCTATATTTTTAGAGAACCCCATTGTTGGTTTGGTTTACATTCATGTACTTGACAATACACGTAAATAGTTTTATTACATAAATAAAATAGGAAAATATGCAATTTTGACAACTTTGTATTAAATAAAAATGAATTAAGATTATTTTCTGAAAAGGCACTTATGGGTTTTGCATCTGAACTCTTCACATGTACTGTACAATAAGGGCTTCCACACACCGTCTACGACAGCACTGCGGAGTACTTTCGCTTCCGAGCGGCGCCGACAAAATAGAACTTGTCTGTAATCGTTATCCGACATCCACGAATGTCTGCGGACATTGGCGCCAGTGTGGGGTTCTATTGAAAACAATGGAATCAAACTTTTGCGGAGCAGTGCTTGGTACTTTGTCGGAGCCGGTGTGCGGTAATCCTAAGACATTGCCAGACGACCAAAGTCCAACACATTCCAGATAGACATGAGTACATCAACACCATTGAATAACAGATAGTCTACATGCACACTCGGACACTGTCAGACAACACAAGCATACCATTAATGACAGTCAGACACGGTATTTACACTTCCAGGAGGGCCCGATGCAGGCTTAACCCTATCCAGACCGGGGGGGGGGGGGGGGGGGGCTAAAAGTGCCCGCACCAACTTTGATGTCGTATAACTCTTGAATGACTAAAGCTATGACTACGAAACTCCTAAAATGAAGTTGGCTACAATGTGATACCAAAAGATTAGGTCTATCATTTTTGTTGTTGCCATGGCAACGGTTTTCTGAACGAGTACACCTGCCCAAAAATCACTGATCTAAGTTTCATCATCATCACTTTTCATATTTTTTTTTACATTTTCATTAGCATCAGACACCATGCACATAATAACCAAAATTCATATGCATTACCCAAGTTAGATGGAAAATACATTAAGGTGACATTTTGGGCAATAAAATCAGAAAATGACGTCATAATGACGTCACAATATCCAATAATGACACCTAACTGATGTAATTCATATATCTTTGGCTGAAGATCATCCCCTCCAAGTTTGGTAGTCATACGCCATTTGGTTCCTAAGTTATGAGGTGGGTGTCAAAAGAGCCCCCCCGGTCCCAGGAATGGCAAAAAAGCCCGGTCTGGATAGGGTTAAGCTACGTACACACACATTACTAGCTTCTCGCTTGCTCGCCTACTGGCCACTCTCACGGAACGTTCGCTGAAAGTTCCCGCGGCTTTAACTGCCAATGTACAGGCGAGAAGTACCAAACTCTGCTTTCCAATTGGTTACTTGCTTACTCGCCACGCTCGAAGTTAAAATATTTTCAACTCGGGAACCGGCGACATTGCATCGCTTGAACAGTACTCGCCTACTCGTCTGCTCGTCTCGCTGGAACACATTGACATTCTATTGACTTCATTCGCTGAGCGAGTAACTACAGTAGTAGCCACGTGTGTGTACGGCCCTTTATTTCTGTGGGAGGTTGTTTAGTGCAGTCATAGCAGAGTGAACAAAGCTTTTGCTGAAGCACTTCTGTACTCACTAGGTTGTCATCCGTGGGCTATAACTGCCCCAAGCTCACAGGTTGTTACTCTTTTAACCTCTGACCAGGTCACAGCTTCCTCCAATCCACACTGACACACAGAAGACCCCTCAGTAATGACCTCAACCTTTCTGCCTCCATCTCTGTCTCTGTCTCTGTCACTGACCGCCTACCACCCCCAACACCTTCTCCTTTTCACCCTCCAGCTGTGAGGCAGACAGAGGAATAACACTGCCGTGTGTGTGTGTGTGTGTGTGTGTGTGTGTGTGTGTGTGTGTGTGTGTGTGTGTGTGTGTGTGTGTGTGTGTGTGTGTGTGTGTGTGTGTGTGTGTGTTTGTGTGTGTGTGTGTGTGTGTGTGTCTGTGTGTCTGTGTGTGTGTGTGTGTGTGTGTGTGTGTGTGTGTGTCTGTGTCTGTGTCTGTGTCTGTGTGTCTGTGTCTGTGTCTGTGTCTGTGTGTCTGTGCAGCAGCAGCAGCAGCCACTGGTCTTTGTCCTTTTGATTCCTTGACCTCAGACATCAACACCACCTAGAAGAAAACAGACATCCATCAAATGCACACGCGCAGGGTAATCAATGACTTTCCTCCTGCTCCTCCTCCTCCTCGTCCCCCTCCTCCTCCACCCCTCGTCCTCCTCTTTTTTCTTCTTCTTGTACTTTTTTCGTCTCCTACTCCCGTCATTCTTCCTCTGTTCAAACATTCCAAGTCTCTCTTCAATGCCCCCACCCCAACCTTCCCATACCCGCATCCTCCAACTCTATCCCCCACACGTGGCATCTCAACACACTATTGAAAATGTTGCTTCAAGGTTGCTCTCATAGCCTCATATGCGCCCACCATTTCGCCAGTCAAACGCCATAAATAGTCATTTGGAAAAGGAATTGAGAGTACATAGGAAAAGGCCATAAAAGCCACAAAACTACTACGCGGGTGGTTTTGTAGTCGGAAAGGTTGTAGGTTTGAATCTCGTCCCAGGGAAAAGAGTGTGTGTGGTCTCCTACACTTTCACCCATGGCTGAAGTGCCCATGAGCAAGGCACCTAAACTCAGAGGTGTCAAAAGTAGGAGTAAATTCATTCAAGTACAACACTTGCATATGATATGACAGTACATAGCGGTTACACCATTTACTCCGTTGTACCTCAAGAGATTGTGTTTTTACTGAAAAACATTAAAAATCTAACAACCAACCAGTGCAGAGTCAGCTGATCGTAAGACATGTACACTGGTTGCTCAGATAATTTCCCTGTGTTGGAAGGAAACACATCGGCCTAAACTCTTATGACATGTCACCTGTTATATATTTGCTGTTACCAGAATGGTAATGACCAAGTCGTAATACTTTACTTTGTGCAATGTTGCACTAGTGTTGTACTATAATTCAGTCTTTTCAATGACCAGTAAAGCTTTCTGCTGGTGGAGCAGTGCACATGACGGTGGAGTAAATTAGTGAGACAATGTGAAGTTCAGCAGGTGATACAGGCACCAAATCTGGCTCACTAGTCATAAAAGCATTTTGTCCATGTAATGAGAACAAACACATCCATATTGCCTCAGGGACTGTAATCAATTCATTGTACCTACAGTGCAAGTCACTTAGATAAAAGCTTCTATTTAGTCTAAGGTAATGTTTTTTTATTTATTTGATAAGATGTTTTCTTCCTTTCCTAGATTTTTTTTATTGTTTTAGAGCACAACACTGGTCATAAATTACTTCATGTGTATATGCCAATAAATGATTTCGTATCTTTGAATGTAATGTATGTAGCCTACTGGTAGAGTTGTTTCAAAGCCAGAATACTAACCTACAGACAAGGTTTATGTCTCAGAAGAACATAAGGTATTCCAGCATGATTATTTATCTTTACTCTGCTTCACATCATACTATACTAACAACACATGTGAATGAGTGTGTGTGTGTGTGTCTGTGTGTGTATGTGTGTGTGTGTGTGTGTGGGGGGGGGGGGGGGTGACTGTACATGTGGGAGGTCTACACACATAAATGTGTGGATGGATCTTTGTGTATTTGTGTGTGGTGTTGATTCATTACCATGCTGTATATATCCTCTGTGGGACTATATGAGTGACTGAGTGACTGAGTGATTGAGCGACAAACACGAGAGAGAGAGAGAGAGAGAGAGAGAGAGAGAGAGAGAGAGAGAGAGAGAGAGAGAGAGAGAGAGAGAGAGAGAGAGAGAGAGAGAGAGAGAGAATGTGTGTGTGCGCGTGCGTGCGTGCGTGCGTGTGTGTGTGGTGTGTGTGTGGTGTGTGGTGTTTGGTGTGTGGTGTGTGTGTGTGTGGTGTGTATTGTTCTCTACAGATTTCCTCAGTCTGACTATAGGGCTGCTCCAGTCAGCTTTCCAAGAAAATGAACCTTGAAGGCACTTTGTGTTGATTTTTACTATACAGCTGTTTTAGGGGCAATGCTCTTGGGTCCGCTGTACTACGGGATCAGAATGACATAGTACCATAACCTTGAGAAATACTGGCCGTGTCTTCTTGACAGCGACAAACCTGAATCTCGAATCTTGATACTATGTGGATTTGCACAACAGAGTTTCAACACAACTCGCTTTTTGGAGCTTGGAGACTAAATTGTTTAGTTATGAACAAGAGCAAACAAAAAGTGAACCAGTGTATGATGGGCCGATATACTGTACAGACAGATATATAAACTAGTCTGTGTGCACCTTAAAAAAGAACAGAAGTCTCTATGCTTACACAGCATGCATGATCAAAAGCATCAACAATGATGTCATGCCTAGGGCGGTTGGAAGGGAGGTCGGCATGAACGTTGGCATGGAAGTGGGAGACTGGCATGGCACTTGGCACAAGTGTGTGTGTGTGTGTGTGTGTGTGTGTGTGTGTGTGTGTGTGTGTGTGTGTGTGTGTGTGTGTGTGTGTGTGTGTGTGTGTGTGTGTGTGTGTGTGTGTGTGTGTGTGTGTGTGTGTGTGTGTGTGTGTGTGTGTGTGTGTGTGTACTTGCCTCTGGAGGTTGGCATAGGGGTGGCATGGTGGTTGACATTACTGTTATGGTTTGCATGTGTTGTCGTAACACGAACACAAACATGATGACACACAAACTGGGTGTTGTCATTGGAAGTATGCCCCCCCACCCCCTCCAGTGTTGGCATGGCGGCTGGCATGGACAGTGTTGTTGCCCCCATTCCCTCACCCCCCTCAGGGATATGAAGGATGGCATTGCCTTGCAGTTAGTCTCATCCTCTTGCTAAGTGAGGTTATATGAGGACTGTCCCACCTCCTTCCTGCACATTGGCTGTGTGGTATGGTTGTAACGTGGTGAAGTGCTAATGCTAAAATATATATATATAATAATATATATAATAAATAAAACAATATATATATATATACTGTACTACACATCTCCTGTACTTTCCTTAGGGATGATAGCACTACACCATGGACGCATGCCACTTTTTTTCAAAGTTTTTTAGTGGGCCTTTAAAAACATTAAAAACATCAGGTATTAGCAGAAAGCAGTGAGTCTGATGGCTATCTTTAAAGGAGCACTATGTTACTTTTCCAAAGTGGGTGGGCCTTTTAGCACATTCGCATATAGCAGCATTTTAGGATCAGATGTTAGTAGAAAGGTGTGACTGATGTCTGCCTTAAACGGACACTGTGCAGGAAATGGTCAAAAAAGGTACTGCAACTATGCTGCTCATTGAAACTGGGCTGCCTATTGCCAAATTTGATCTTTACATGAAAGTTTACTAAGTAATAAACAAATATTTTCTAGTATGGTCCAAGTACAGTCATTTTTGCAGCTAAAAATGGCTATTTTTGGACATTCAAAATGGCGGACCATGGAGAAGATCCCCCTTTTCATGTATGAAAAGTGCAATTTTTCCAGTCATAATGAATACTTAGAATTTGATGCTGGTGGGAAGTATTCATGAAAAAGGTAACATTAGTGAATGGGC
>NC_085873.1:24874099-24896599 GCF_034702125.1 Engraulis encrasicolus
CCTTCCAGAGTGTAGAGTTTTGAAGACGACCCGGGTTGCGTCTCCGTCTAAACGGCTAAACTGTCAAATTAGAATGTCTGCGTTTGCTCGTAGACATAACGGGGTTCTATCACACCACACAGCGTTCTGGAATGCATCCAATCGAATATCACATACTCTTGTGTCTTCATATAAACAAACATTTCCCCCTGAGAATGCTTGTCTAAATGCGGATAAAAAAAATAAGACGAGAAGCCACCTTTGCGTCTTCTCTTTTCATCATGACCGTATAAACGTAGCCTGATTATCATCGATGTTCAAATCTCTTCGAGACTTGTTCTGACCAAGAGCATAACAACTACCATTTCCCAAACGGCATGGTTGACCCGCCTTCCTTGGTTTGCTTATGGTTGTTTGCTTCCCGACACAGTGAAAGGAGTTCCCGTATTTTCGAGAACTCAGAAAGTACTTGCATTGCTCTTGACCTGACTAGTTGTTGCATTATAACAATATTGCTATGACATTACCAAGAGTACAAACAAATGAAGACTTCTTTGTTAGTATGACTCTGTTAATAATACTGAATGTTCATTTACATGTAAAAACAGATGGTAATTCCAGAATCTCGGAATCAAAATGTGATTATCAATATCTGCTGTGGCTTCTTAGGTGTGACAAAAGCTAACAAATCCAGAACAAGATGTAGGAGGATGTCTAAGTGCAGATTTAAATAAATATTGGTTACTTTGTGGTAAAAGTGTCATATTTGGAATGATGACCCTCAAAGCCCTCAAACAGGCTCAATAGGTGAAACCTTGGGGCTGTAGTGGCCATTTTTCAAATGGCAAGCCTGGATTTCGTAACGGGACAATGGATCACAATCTGCCAGAAACATAACAAGCAATAACATATTAGTAGCCTATGGAAATTGGTAGAAAGGCCCACAAAGGGAATCTGACCAAAATGTAGCTAAACACAGGTGCTCAAAATTTGACCCCAGATCTCCCTGATACTTGTTGTGATGCATCACAAAGTTTCGATGCTCAGATAAGTCTGGCCAGTCACATTTTCTAAAAAAAAATTCAAATAACGCTAATTTTCAGCATTTTCAATCTACAACATCTCGATGGGGCAGTGACACACCAATTCTGTTAGCAGTGGAGTGGAGTAAAAGGTAACCTGATTGATAATAATCTCAACCAGTGGCATGCAGAGGCATTACATGAATGCAATTTAGACATGACCTTTACATCTCCCATGGAGAAGTGGACAGATAGTATGAATTAGTCAGACCAAATTATCGAGGAGAATTGTAGTCACGATAGCCAGGCTCAGGCCAGTGCCTTTTGTCATTATGATGAACAGTGTGGTGTTACCATGAGGACCACACACACACACACACACACACACACACACCTTTGCCTTTCACTGCCTAACTCTCTTTCTCTCTCTTTCTCTCTCTCTCTTGGTGGGTAACGCAAACACTTTCTCTTTTTTCATGCACACCACGCACGCACACATTCTATCTGCTTTTTTCTGTCTCTCTCTCGCTTATTCACACACATCGGCGCGCGCACGCACACACACACACACACACACACACACACACACACACACACACACACACACACACACACACACACACACACACACACACACACACACACACACACACACACACACACACACACACACACACACACACACACACACACACACACACACACACTTTTGCCTTTTGGCTACTGATGGGGATGGCAAACAGCATAATGACCCCCAGTCTTTACTCTACCTGCACCACAGCACACAGCACATGTGCACTCTATCAATCAGTGTCTGGACACACACATACACACACACACACAGACAGACAATGACAAATGTGGCTCATGCACCCCTCTCTACTCTGAGGGTCAGTGTTAATATACTTTAACTGCCCCGTTATTTAGCTGCAGTAACTAGGGCTTGGGATCCCCCCCTCCTCTCCCACTCTCTCCCTGTGTGTGTGTGTGTGTGTGTGTGTGTGTGTGTGTGTGTGTGTGTGTGTGTGTGTGTGTGTGTGTGTGTGTGTGTGTGTGTGTGTGTGTGTGTGTGTGTGTGTGTGTGTGTGTGTGTGTGTCTGTCTGTCTTCAGACTTCAGACTATTAACACATCATTACATTATATATCATTATATATCATATGAAATGACATACGTCTTCCGTTAGACCATCGTTAGACCATCACTAAGTACAGCATTTTACAGTGTTGATCACTCCATATGATTACATTTGACTTTTCTGATATACAGTATCAAGCAAAACTGTACTGTCAAATAAATAAGTGTTTGGCATTGGAGGGTATAGTGCTTTATTGTCACTATATAAATACAGTGAGATGATGGGTATAACCAATTTCTTAAACTGTGGAGTCCCCCAGGGCTCAATACTAACACCATTACTATTGAGACTTGATATGCTTCCATCACAGATGTGGCCTCTGTCTCTCTCTCTCTCTCTCTCTCTCTCTCTCTCTCTCTCTCTCTCTCTCCCTCTCTCTCTCTCTCTCTCTCTCTCTCTCTGTTATTGTTAACACTTTAGAATAGGGTCCAAATGTTAGTCCTTGATTTTGCCTAACAAATGTCTTTTAAGTCACTCATAGAGATGAAACGATTTACAGAGTTGTGGATGTATGGCTATAGAAATCCATAGAATTTGGTTCAAATAGGGCGGGATGTAGTGCCTCGAGGTGGTTTTTGAGCATTTGTTGGGCTGGTAATCATTAGGAAATCGTCACATCTGGCAACCCTGGGAGAGCGTAAGAGGCACGGGATAGTATTGAGATAGAGGAGGTGGTGGGCAATGTAGGAGAGAATACTACAGGGTAGAAGGGCAGGGTAACTGGGGAGAGGAACAGAGGGATATTATGGGGAGAGGGGGGTCCAAAGAGAGAGATGGGTGGGTGAGATGGGCAGAAGGACAAGGGATTGGGGGAAGCTAGGGAGGGGGAGAACGGTGGGAGACAGAATACGCCAGGGGGTGTGTGAACTACGGTAGGCCTATAGGTAAAGTACTGTATATACAGTATTTATATAACTTACAAACTATATGCACTTTCTTATGTGGCATACAGCATAAAAGTGACCGTGGCCCATTTTCCTCATAAGGCACACATGCCCATTCCATGTACAGCAACATATAAACATTGTATGGAATGTGTATGTTTGCTTACTTACTATGGTAGGTAAATTCTGTACAAGTGGCCCCTTCCTTAGGATTCACAATGGAAGATTTGTATAGCCATGTACAGGGGTTGGAAAAAATAACTGAGACACCTGTCATTTTGTTCCTCTTGCGTCCACAGTTAATCCTGTTGGATGTGGTTCGTCCTTCTTGGTGGTATGCAGACATTAGCTTGGATACGTTGGCTCTTGATACATCACAAAGACTTGCAGTCTCGGTCAAAGATGCAACAGTTACACACGTACCACGAATTTCTCCTTTTTGAACTCTGACTTGTCACCCATAATGTTGTGTGCATTGCCAAATGTTGAGCAAAACTGTGGTCTTACCCTGCTAATTGAACCTCCACACTTTACTTTACTGGTGCAATGTGTCATTAATGAAGATTGGCCAACAGGCTGGTCCACTTATAGCCATGAAACTTCCCACACTAAAATGACAGGTGTCTCAGTTATTTTGTCCAACCCCTGTAAGTCTTGTATGTATCTTTTTTCGTATGGGGAGACTGAGTAGAGGGGTAGTGAGTGAGGGGAGAGGGGGGGGGGGGTAGTAGTGCAGCAGTGTAGGGGCATGGCAGCAGGGCAGGGGTGGGAAAGAGAGGCAGGGGTTGGGAATCTGGGGAGAGGGGGTATGGGCAGGGTTGTGGTTGGGTGCGGAAGAGAGGTGGGAGTCTATGTTGAGAGAGGGAGTGGGTACTGCAGGCCAGGGAAGGGGGCATGGTAACAGGGAGGGCAGGGGTGGGGAGAGGTGAGAGTCTATGGGGAGAGGGTTGATCGGGTGGTGGAGTGGGGGGGGTGGTGGGTTGTTGGTAGAAGAGGAGGGGTACGGCAGGCTATAAGAAGCCTGAGAAATCGGCAGTCGTATCTGCTGTGTGTGCACTGGGGACCCTCTCTCTCTCCCTCTCTGTCCGTCTGTGGTCCTGTGGCTCTTCTTTTCTTTTCCTCTCTTTATTCCTTCTTCTCTTCCTGTCCTTCTGTCTATCGGGCTCTATCTCCTCTCCGGTGGGTGCTTGGTTGGTTGGCATGACGATGTTGGGACGGGCGCTGCTGCGGACGGCGCTGCTACTATGGTTGGCACAGGTCACGCTACAGGGGGGCACAGGTGAGGAAGTGTGTGTGTGTGCGTGTGCGTGCGTGTGTGTGTGTGTGTGTCTGTGCGTGTGTGTGTCTGTGCGTGTGTGTGTGTGTGTGTGCGTGTGCGTGCGTGTGTGTGTGTGTGTGTCTGTGCGTGTGTGTGTCTGTGCGTGTGAAAGAGAGAGAGAGAGCGTATGTGCCAGTTTATTGTGTTTTTGAGGATGTGGCCTGGCCAAGTGTTCAATTGTGTTGCGGCCTGTAAGCCTTGTATCAGTGTGCGTGTGCGTGTGTGTGTGTGTGTGTGTGTGTGTGTGTGTGTGTGTGTGTGTGTGTGTGTGTGTGTGTGTGTGTGTGTGTGTGTGTGTGTGTGTGTGTGTGTGTGTGTGTGCGGGTACTTGTGTGTTCCCATGTGTGCATGTGTATGCCGGTGGCTTAACTAAACAGTGCAATGTGTCAGTTTAACAGAGTGGCGTTGACAGCAATGGCAGTAAGTCATTAGTCTTTCACTGTGGTGTGTGAATGCAGCTGTATGGACAGCCTAGAGAGCAGTGGTTCTATAAGTCTGGCCCCAGAGACCACTGCTGGTCTGTGGGAAAGCTCAAATGAACTGTAAAGCAGACTTCTGCAAAACAAGCTAGCATTGGCTATATTTGTGACATTATTTGAACGGTAAACATATCTAAACTTGTTGTTCCATGAAAACAAGACAGGCCTGTGAGGCATCTGAATTTGCGGCGCCTAAACTTCAATTTGACGTGTTTTGGGTTTTTTTGTCGGGACAAAGTTGCCCTTGGTCTGAAAAAGTTTGAGCTACAAAGCAAGGCAAGAGTTCAATATCAGCTGTGTGGGCGCAGGGCAGAGATAGTCTTTGATTGTATTGGCCCTGTTGCAGCTATGTATGTTGAGTGTTGACACTTTAGTCCTTCACAGTGATGCTACCCCATCTGTCTGGACAGCCTATAAACCCTGGGAACAGTCCTATGGAGGCTAAATGGATATCCTGTAAAGTCAGTGTAGAGTTGAAATGGTGCTATTCTGGACATGCAGAGTCTTAGGCCTTGACCAGAGTGCTGTTGCAGATGTGTGGACAACCAATGAAAAAGGGTAGGGTGCTATATTAGCAGTTGAAGCACCCTATGGAGTCAGGGCAGAATTGGAAAAACTGGTGGTGTATATATGCTTTAAAGCCATAGTGCTGTCCTTGCTGTGTGATTGTCCTATACACCCTTGCCGGAGTGCTGGTCTATACAACAACCTTGCACATCCTATACGGGCCAGAGTGCTATGGAGGCTGTATGGTCATTCAAGGCGCAGTTAGAATGGCTGTGATGCTATCCTTGCTGTACTAAGCACCCTCAAGCCTGTGCAGTAAAAAAAATGCAGTGTTAATTCAACACTTAGAGAGTACTCTGGGACCAAAGACACTCTAGAAGATGTGAAATCAACTTGGGCGAGTGATAGGCCAGAGTGATATCTTTTCTGAACTGAGCTCTTTACTGCCAAGACAGGATTGGATCGCCTACAGTACCTCAGCATATAAATGTGTTGTGGTGTGTGCTTGCTGCTGGTGGAATCTCATTGGTCACTTTGAATGAAAGTGTCTGTATGTAATGTAATGTGATATCAAAACTGTACGACTGGTTATTGATTGTGATTGACTGATGAAATGCAATGCCATGTAATGCCATGTAATGATGACTGACCACACAGAAGGCCTGAGTGTAGTCTGAGCATCTGAGTATGTGGTTTTCGAGATAAATGCATACCTTAAAACTTGAGCAGGAGACTAGTGTAGTTAGAATGAATGCAGCTCCTGCATTGATAGTCTAGCCCTTACAGAACACAATATTGATCATTTAAAAAAATAAATTAAGTCTTATTATTGTTTCTTTTATACCATCTCAGTTGTATTAGATTAATTGAACTGCGTGAAGTGGTGAATTTATTTTGGCCAAAAAAGTAATTGTGAATAGTTTCCTTCAGATGAGATATTGAGAAACAAACTGTTTGTTTGTTATTGTCATTTGCATTCAATGGACTCCAGTTGTTTACAAGTGTCATTTGTGTCAGATTTTGAAATGTGTCCAAGGCAAGCAGATAACTACTACTAACTTTCAGAGGGGGAAAGGTAGCATTGGAAGCTACATCATGCTGAAAGGCTACACCACGTGCTAACAGGGCCAAGCTTTGACTAATGCGTCAGGTCCTAATAGGCCTACTCTTTCATCCCAGCAAGGTACAGGGCTCTAAATTAAAACCAACCAACTTGTCAAATGCTGATGAAATTTCAGTTCGGCAGGTAGAAAAGAACTTACTCACCACTTTGACCCATTAGTGAGTGTGTGTTTGGCTAGTGAGTTTACAGTAATATCTAAAAAAAAAAAAAAAAACCAATTTTGGCTGGTGACGAAAAAAACTAATTTAGAGCACTGAAGGTGATGAATCACCATGGGTAAGGCAGGAGAAAGGTGCAAGACTTACAGTGGCAGTGGCGCGTCAAGGGGATGCAGAGCGACGCGGGCGGGCGACGTACAGTGTGATTTATCACCCTGACAATGCGTCCAGATGTTGTACTTTTTGCGCGCCATTAATGATGTCCGCTGCTGCGCTTGAAACGCAGAGGGTCACCTCCTCCGCATACAGACAGAAAAAATATACTCGTTACTGTCTGTCAGAGCATAGGCTGTCCATGGCAGGGCTCATGCAGCCGGTTTAGGCCCTTACCGACATCTGGATGGCTGTTCTATTTGTTTACCGAACGGGATTGTTTGCAATTCACATGGTAATTGATTTTTCTTTTGCGTTTTATGTAGCCCACACAATGTTGTTTTTTACAGCATGCATTGACCCATTCCGTGGTTCACTGGTCATTCGATGGTTCTACTCTCTTATGGAATGTTTGAAAGATTAATTTCCAATGTTCTACGGCATCCCCAACAAAAAGACAACTGTAGCAGACATCTGCTGTTGAGCTATTGGACGCTTGCATAGCTGCAAGGTGGAAGGCTATCCAAATAGCTTTAACCCAAAGCAGGTTTCGAGGGAGACATCTATCAACTGCTGTCTCCCCGGAAAGAAGATGGAGTAAAAATGCACAGGAAAAAGCTGCTCTCCTCACGCTGGCATTCGCTCTCAGAATGTCGAATGTTCTTGTTAGAAGTAAATTAGCCGGACAAACAGAATCTATACCACACCAGACCAGGTATGTCAGGGGTGGAATAGCGCCAGATCTCCTGGAATCTCCGAGAGGCTCGCGAAACAACCCCGTTTCCCTTTCCGCCCTCGTCGCAGAATATCTTCCTGGTAAATCAAAGAGACTGAATCTTTGGTGTTAGCACCCGTCTGAATTTGACATCTCTTTGCGAGCCCGCTGTTTTACGGTTTGTACACAGACGCTCCATTGATGCGCTTGGCCGACGCTTCAATGCGGCCTCCCCACACACTAGAAAGCGTCCTGAGCTGGCCAGTGGCCATCGCCCACTCTCCTTGACGCTGCGCTTTCATGGCGTTCTCATTTAGCTTTTACTGCGTCCAATGACACGCCACAAGAAGCTCGGCAACATCACAGGCCAGTGCTGTGTCCCATTACGCACGGCCAGTCCTGCCCATTACGCACGTTAATGTCATAAAACATCTTCCGGAGAATACGCACATTGTGACTCTTTCAGAGTGCCCTTCAGGGCACCCCTGATTATGATAGATAGATAGATAGATAGATAGATAGATAGATAGATAGATAGATAGATAGATAGATAGATAGATAGATAGATAGATAGATAGATAGATAGATAGATAGATAGATAGATAGATAGATAGATAGATAGATAGATAGATTACTAAAAGTACAAGAAGTATTATTTGTAGTGAAATGATGGTGAATGGACAAGGCACAGAGAGCAGACAGGAACAGCAGACAGTGGAGTTCACATACTGTACATCCCATACTTTACACCAGGGGTAGGGAACCCATGTCCTGAGGGCCGTGTACGGCCCTTGAGGACACCTTAGCCGACCTCTGATATAATTTTAATTTTATGCGGCTTCACATGAAATGTTACAAATTACATTTGCAACACAATGAAGTTATATTTCAGGGAACCTATAGAGGGGTCTGTTGTAAAGGTGGCCGTCTCACTATAGGCCTAAAGTGCGGGGGGAGTCCTGGTTTGTGTTCATTGTACGGCCCTTGGAGGACTTGTACGGCCCTTGGAGGAATTTGAAGTGGCCCTTCAAATGAAAGGTTCCCTGCTGTACAGCATCACATACTGTACAGTGTGTGCAGCTAACATCCTTGATCCAGCCCAAGACATTCAGCTGATCTGAAATCCGCCTCCCTTGCGCCAATTCTGACCCAATTGTACCCAGTACAGTCTTGGCCAGTAGCTACGTCATGAAATAGACCAGAGACGCAACGTGCGTGTTGACCATTTGTCATGGCCCAGGTTGGAGTCTTCAGTCTTCCAGGCACAAGTTGTCATAGTGCAGTGTCATGGATTAAGGAACATGTGTCGAGACTTAGGAATTAGATGTAATAGCATTTTTAATGAAGTAAATGTCATGTAATATTGTTAAACAGGGAAACCAACTTGGTTTGAGGCATGATATTAATGATAATATCATGATAACAATGTAATAACGGAATAAAAATGTGACTTTCAGGGTACAGACCACACAACGGTGGTGTTGGACGAATGCTCATCCCATCCACAGGTAACTTAATATCAATATTATTGATGATAATGGTGATTTATGTGGCGTCTTGCCAATGGATGTTATTGTCAATATAGTAAAAATTGCAGTGTTAATCCAACACTATTCTATATGTATCCCTTTGATTTTAGTGTTACATTAAATTATTTGATTGTTGAATTAACACTGTCAAGCCAAATATTCTAAAAAAGCATCTCTTTAAGGGTTAAGTGTAGTACCATCACAAATATGTGATTAGAATTTTGCCAAAATGTTGAGTTCTCAGTATGATGTCATAAGTACTGTGCGAGATTTTTTTAACACAGACTTCAATGGGAGGTGTAGAGTGTTCAAGTAAAATTCTAGAAGACCTGGGGGGAAATCCTTACTCCTCAAAGGGTTAAGGTCAACTGGGACCATACTATATTCTCAGAACAGAGTTGAAATAACACTGCAAATATTATGCAAATGTAGTGTTGACTTACATGATGACATATACGTACGTAGGCTACATCTGTCTATCCATGTGTGCTCAATCTTATGGTTGCGGAATGACATAAGTTGACACAAGTCTTATGTAAGGGATGGAGGAATGGCATTCAGTGGAGTGTTTAAATTTCAAATACTTCCCCCCCTGCTCTACCAGAATTTTGAGAACATCAGAGCGTATACTGAGCGTATACTACTGTATCTCTTGCTTGCTAATCGTAAAGGGACATTGTCTCATACCCCTTGTGACTGGACTTCTTTTACAGATCTTTGAAAAGGACCACTATATAACATTTTCAGCTTAGTTAATCCTCTTAACAAGCCAGCGATGCTTAATGAGTCATTATAATGATAAGTCAGTAATTCTCAAACTATGACATTTTCTGGGAGAGTATCCCCAGACCCCCCATCCAAAAATATGTCCTCCTTTTTGCTGTCACGGAGATGGCCACCATACTATCGACGGAACTGTTCACTCTGCTGAAAGCATTCAACTACATAATAGCTTTGTTGCTATGCCCTTGCAAAGAGTCTACAGTAGCCTATTAATTACCATTTTGGTGACAATACGGTTATAACAGAGGCTCTGCGCTAAGGGGTTAATTACCATCGTTTTCATTACACACTGTAGGCCTACCATTTTTTTCTTAATGGCGACTATGTTGGTGTGTGTCCTATGTTTCTGGTATGCGCCTTAGTTCTATGTTTCTGGTAATGCGCCTTATTTCTATGTATTATTCTATGTCAGACTCAGTCCTGTTGTTTGTTTCTTCACCAGCTCATCTGGGCCCACAGGCAGCTAATGGCTATGGCGCTAACGGCTACGCAGCTAAAGGTTACATGAAGGGCAACGGTGAGTGACAAGATGGCTGGCAGAGTTTTTTAATGTACCTTTTTTGGGGCTTTTACAATGAACTACTCAGACAGGGCAGTGAGAGAGAGACAGGAAACAAGTGGTTAGAGACAGATTGGGAAGGATCAGGAGATTACTTCGGGTCAGAGTCAAACTTGGGTCTCCAAAGTAATGATGAGGTTCCTTAGCCCAAAGATCCCAATCAAATCTCACGCACATCCAAATAAGACTTGTTTCGGGTGCAGATTCAAAGTCCATAGGCAATGAAAAACCGGTGAGCTCCCATTTAATCCATTTTATTTCTGGGTGACGTTTCGGGCCATCCTGGTCCTTCCTCAGTCTGAGGCATTGTGCCTCAGTTGGCTAAGGTGCCACACCATTTATCCAGGGAGGGACCTGGGTTCGATTCCCATCTGAGGTCATTTCCTGACCTTGTCCAATAGAGTTAAGTTTTCCATGACTGTTACGGTGTTCTACTGGTTGGACGGCGTGCATTGCTTGAAATGTCACATTAAATCATAAAACCCCAACATGGAGACAAACATTTGTAGAGTTAATTAAAGGGACACTGTGCGAGATTTTTAGTTGTTTATTTCCAGAATTCATGCTGCCCATTCACTAATGTTACCTTTTTCATGAATACTTACCACCACCATCAAATTCTAAGTAGGCCTATTCATTATGACTAGAAAAAATGCACTTTTCATACATGAAAAGGGGGATCTCCTCCATGGTCCGCCATTTTGAATGTCCAAAAATAGCCATTTTTAGCTGCACAAATGACTCTACTTGGATGGACCATACTAGGAAATATTTGTGTATTACTTAGTAAACTTTCATGTAAAGATCAAATTTCGCAATAGGCAGCCCAGTTTCAATGAGCAGCACCTTTTTTGACCATTTCCTGCACAGCGTACCTTTAATGATTTACTAAGAGCTGAGAAAGACCATAACATATCTGCTATTACAAAATCTTATATTCACTCAGTAGTCCAGTCCCCGGTGTGTACATGACTCACAGATCAACATGGTGTCAATATGTCACATTGTGCCTTTGTATTTCTCTTTCAGGTTATGGTCCTGTCCCTCTTTCCAATGGCAATGGACACGGAGGTATGCCTAATGGCAAGAACTCTCTTTTATGTACTGATAAGGATGTAACTGTAGCCAGTCAATTGTGAGGTGTGTGTGTGTGTGTGTGTGTGTGTGTGTGTGTGTGTGTGTGTGTGTGTGTGTGTGTGTGTGTGTGTGTGTGTGTGTGTGTGTGTGTGTGTGTGTGTGTGTGTGTGTGTGTGTGTGTGTGTGTGTGTGTGTACTGCATGCATTGGGGTGTGTGTAAATGTGTGTGAAGACCTGCGGTATGCATCATAATGCGGTCTATCTAAGGGCGATAAAGTGTCATAATGTGCTCATGCTTATACAGTATCTTCACAGTAATGCCGAAGTCGAAGTGCTATGAACTGCTATGCATACTCACTGGCTTCTGTTCATGTGTTCAAGTGCACACACATATGTCTGAAGGTGTGTGCGTGTGTGTGTGTGTGTGTGTGTGTGTGTGTGTGTGTGTGTGTGTGTGTGCGTGTGTGTGTGTGTGTGTGTGTGTTTGTGTTTGTGTTTGTGTGCGTGCGTGTGTGTGTGTGCACGCACATGTGTGCGTGGTTCTGCGTGTGTGTGCATACCTACATATTTCTGGAGTTGTGAGGTCCAAACGGGGATACTAGATAAAAGGGACCTTGTGAGGACATTTTGATGGCTGTACTGTCTCCTTATGTCCTTTCTGTTTCAGGTTATGGAGCTGCTCCCGTTGCTGCTGCCAATGGACATGGAGCTAAACCCAACGGTAAGAGTTGACATTTTATTTTATATTATTTACGTACTGATAATTATGGTTTAGTAGTGTGATGGAGTGGCCATCACTAGGGTTGTGGGTACGCTCTGACTAAAGCAGCCTGGCTCTTTGGTGTAACGATCAGACCCCCAGTTTGGCACCCCAGAAGGTCAGGGTTCGAGTCCCAGAGGGGCAACTCTACTCTTCTTCACTACAAGTAGCAATTCAACTGTGTATGTATGTCTGTGCTCTCAAGTCTTACTGTGTTGTCTTCTCCTTTTCGTTTCAGGTTACGGTGCTGTCCCTCTTGCTGCCGCCAATGGACACGGAGCTAAACCCAACGGTAATTACTGTGTGTGTGTGTGTGTGTGTGTGTGTGTGTGTGTGTGTGTGTGTGTGTGTGTGTGTGTGTGTGTGTGTGTGTGTGTGCATTAGATCATGACCCTGCTCCTAACGATCTTGGGTTTTTTTCTTGTTTCAGGTTACGGTGCTGCTCCTGTTGCTGCTGCCAATGGACACGGAGCTAAACCCAACGGTAGGAGTTGATATGATTATCGTAGTTGACATTATTACCGTACTGATCATTATGTAACAGTGGCAATTCAACTGTGTGTATGTGTGTGTGTGTGTGTGCTTGCGCCTCTTGTGTGCGTGTGTGCGCCGTGTTCTTGTGTGCGTGCACGTGTGTGCGTGCTTGCATGCCCGCACGCGTCTGTGTGTGTGTGCGCATGTTTGTAAGTGTGTGTGTATGTCTGTGTGTGCATTAGAGAATGAACCTAGTCTTGCCCTCTCTTTGTCAGGTTATGGTGCTGCTCCGGTTGCTGCTGCCAATGGACATGGAGCTAAACCCAACGGTAAGCACTCACATTTATTATCACAGTGATATTATGTAAAAGTAGCAATTCAACCGTGTGTGTGTGTGTGTGTGTGTGTGTGTGTGTGTGTGTGTGTGTGTGTGTGTGTGTGTGTGTGTGTGTGTGTGTGTGTGTGTGTGTGTGTGTCTGTGTGTCTGTGTGTGTGTGTGTGTGTGTGTGTGTGTGTGTGTGTGTGTGTGTGGGTGTGGGTGTGTGTGTGTGTGTGTGTGTGTGTGTGTGTGTGTGTGTGTGTGTGTGTGTGTGTGTGTGTGTGTGTGTGTTTACATTAGACAATGAACCTGGTCCTAAAATATCCTCTTTGTTTTAGGTTATGGAGCTGCCCCTGTCGCTGCTGCCAATGGATACGGAGCTAAACCCAACGGTAGGCTACATGTCACACCAGTAACCAGTAGCGTGTGTGTGTGTGTGTGTGTGTGTGTGTGTGTGTGTGTGTGTGTGTGTGTGTGTGTGTGTGTGTGTGTGTGTGTGTGTGTGTGTGTGTGTGTGTGTGTGTGTGTGTGTGTGTGTGTGTGTGTGTGTGCGCGCGTTTGTTCTTGTGTGCCTGCATGCTTGCATTCTTGTGTTTGTGCGTGCGTTTGTTCTTGTGTGCCTGCATGCTTGCATTCTTGTGTTCGTTTGTGCTTTTGTGAGAGTCTGTGTGTGTGTGTGTGTGTGTGTGTGTGTGTGTGTGTGTGTGTGTGTGTGTGTGTGTGTGTGTGTGTGTGTGTGTGTGTGTGTGTGTGTGTGTGTGTGTGTGTGTGTGTGTGTGTGTGTGTGTGTGTGTGCGTGCGTGCATTAGCCAATAAATCTAGTCCTAAAAAACCCCTCTTCGTTTCAGGTTATGGAGCTGCTCCTGTGGCTGCTGCCAATGGACATGGAGCTAAACCCAACGGTAAGGATTCAAATTCAAAGGAGAATTCCAGCAGATTTCAACACATATCTCAGCTGTTTGCATAAGGCTGTCAGTAGCACAAAATCTGAAAATAACTCATACAGGCTACGCTTAGTGGGGCTTTTGCATGGATTTCCACCAAAAGGGTTCAGAACAGGTGTAGCCTTAGACCAAAAAACTGTGGCCCTGGGCCCACTGATGAATACCCACCCACAGCCTTCTGTTCATGTGTTCAAGTGCACACAAACATGTGACATAGACATGGACCAAAACTGTGCGCTGAGGCCCACTGATGGGCCCTTATGGTAGTGGGCCTTGATATCATTTTCTAAAAAAAAATCAAAATAATATTTGTGTATGTGTTGCTGTTGACTATTTGTTTGAGTTGTATAGTTTCATTGGGCAGAGGTGGGCCCAGAACATTTGTGAAAATTTCAAGAAACCAACCATGAATCTGACTTCTCAGATTAAATGTCCCAAAGCAGACCCACGGACCTCGCTATCCTCTGTACTGAGACACACCGAGTTGCTTCTGCCTTTAGACGATCCAACTTAGTAGGCAAAAATAGTTTTGCTTGGCGAATTGGTGTAGCTCTCAGCTATCTGAACCATGCAATTTCAGGTTAATATTTTCATGTTTTAGTCTGACATGGGTAAGTTCATTATTTTAGCCTCTGAGTGTTGAAATGTCATTCGAAGGGAATGGCCATGCTAACTGACTCTTTGAAATTGAACGCAGTGACAATGCAAAATAATTTGTAAATGCCTTAATGTGCCTTTCAGGGTATGGCAGACCTCCGGTTGTGGCCAATGGACATGGTGGCAAACCCCTCGGTCAGTAGTTACACTTACATTTAATATAATGTATTATTTAGGCTCTTGCATTTATTATTTTTTCTCATTTCAAATGTAGATATGGTGTATATTATATTGCTTTAGATTTAAAAGAATGTTATGAAGTCTGTTGAGGTCTCTAACCTTGTTGTCACCAAAATTGTAATGACCAAGTCTTAATCTGTTACTTAAAGGGGTATGCCACTATTTTGGGGCTTAGTAAGGTTAAAATCATTGGCTGGGGTTTGTAAAGGTGGTAAAGTGTCTTATTTTTCATGTTTCAAGCGTTGTCTTGCTACAAGACAAGTTAAAAGAGGGAATATGTCGCTAAGCTAGTGAAAGTCAATGGATCCGTGTAGCAGCATACACGGATCCATTGACTTTCACTAGCTTAGCGACATGCTCCCTCTTTTAACTTGTCTTAAAGCAAGGCAACGGCTTAAATGAAAAATAAGACACTTTACCACCTTTATAAACCCCAGCCAACGATTTTAACTCTATTAAGCCCCAAAATCCCCTTTAAAGGCTCTTGGGAATGTCATAACGATGTTGTTATGATGTAGTCAAAAGTCAAAAGAGTCAACGGTGGGCCATTTGCACAATAAGGCTATGGCACTTGGGGGCATTGTTCAGCCTGTGCATGTTATGATCTGCGATATACTCTGGTGATAGTCACGGAAATAGTATACTGTACTAGTGTGTGTAATAATATTTTGGGTATATTATGTGACATACTGTACTGTATGTGCACTGATTGCATGTATTTGTGTGTCTGCTCTAGGTTATGGTGCCAAGCCAAACGGTAAGAGGATGGATATGTGTTTGAATGTATTTGTGTTTTGTGTATTGTGTTTATGCGTACATTACAAAACGACAGCATAATGTAACAGTCGTAATATTTTTACTTCTCTCAGGTTACGGTGCTGTCCCTCTTGCTGCCACCAATGGACAAGGAGCTAAACCCAACGGTAATTGCTGTGTGTGTGTGTGTGTGTGTGTGTGTGTGTGTGTGTGTGTGTGTGTGTGTGTGTGTGTGTGTGTGTGTGTGTGTGTGTGTGTGTGTGTGTGTGTGTGTGTGTGTGTGTGTGTGTGTGCATTAGATCATGACTCTGGTCCTAATAGTCTTCTTTTTTTTTTTCTTGTTTCAGGTTATGGTGCTGCTCCTGTTGCTGTCGCCAATGGACACGGAGCTAAACCCAACGGTAGGAGTTGACATTATTATACTGATCATTACGTAACAGCAGTAATCAACCCTGAGTGTGTGTGTGTATGTGTGTGTGTGTGTGTGTGTTTGTGTGTGTGTGTGTGTGTGTGTGTGTGTGTGTGTGTGTGTGTGTGTGTGTGTGTGTGTGTGTGTGTGTGTGTGTGTGTGTGTGTGTGTGTGTGTGTGTGTGTGTGTGTGTGTGTGTGTGTGTGTGTGTGTGTGTGTTGTGCGTGTGTGTGCATACATACATATTTCTGTAGTTCCAAAATGCATTCCAAATGGGGAATCTAGATAAAAGGGACCTTGTGAGGACATTTTGATGGCTCTAATGTCTCCTTATGTCCTTTCTATTTCAGGTTACGGTGCTGCTCCCGTTGCTGCCGCCAATGGACACGGAGCTAAACCCAACGGTAATTATAACTGATACCTTCTTATTTGTGTTGCGTCATCATGGGTATGCATTTTAAGCAAGTATGTGTGTATATGTGTGTGTGTGTGTGCGTATGCGTGCGCACATACCGGTATGTGTGTGTGTGCGTGTTTGAGCGTGTGTTTGAGTGTGTGTGTGTGTGTGCATGTGTTTGTTAACAGTGTCTTGTGTCCTCCCTCCCAGGTAACGGTGCTGCTGCTCCTGCAT
This sequence comes from Engraulis encrasicolus, assembly GCF_034702125.1. Lineage (NCBI taxonomy): Eukaryota > Metazoa > Chordata > Actinopteri > Clupeiformes > Engraulidae > Engraulis > Engraulis encrasicolus. The sequence goes on from NC_085873.1 coordinate 24,890,653, forward strand.
CTGCTGCTGCTAACGTGGTTAAAGGCAATGGTAAGTAGAACACACACACACACACACGCACACACACACACACACACACACACACACACACACACACACACACACACACACACACACACACACACACACACACACACACACACACACACACACACACACACACACACACACACACACACACACACACACACACAGTCATACGGAAATAGATAAGCAAGAAGGATACAAATCTTTGTACAGTTGGTCGGTCTCTGCAATCATCAACATTATTAACACCTTTGCACAGAGCCTCTTTTATAACCATATTGTCACTGAAATTGTAATGACCAAGTCTTGGACTGTTACTTAAGGCTCTACGCAATGTCATAGCCATGTTGCAAACATGTAATTAAGTCTTTCAGTAAAGAGTGAACGGGCACACCGACGAGCTCATCTGCACAGATTTTCCTAATTTTCCTGGATGTGGAGGGGTGGCATGTATGTGGATGGGTCTGGCTTGTCACGTCCTTGAAAGACCCGAGAGCCACAGAGAGACACAGAGAGACACAGAGAGCAGAGTGAGAGCCGAGTGAGATCTGAGGCACACTGAAGGCCTTTGATGAGGAACGGAATGTGACAGAGTGCTGGGAAGAGTCTGAGTCCTCTGTTAACCGCTAGCTAACAGCGCAATAGCGTCTCCTAGCAACGCGGCATTTTCTAACTGGCGCAATGACGTCTGCTAGCCACTCTTGACTTTTTTAGGTAAAAGACAGGTGCTGTGTTCCAATACTCATACTTACCGACCATTCCGCACTGTGTATGCAAGTTGTTCCATTTCTAATCGCGGCGGTGAAGTGTACTGTAAACTACCTGGATAACGCCCCCCAAAACAGCCAATTTTGAAGTGTGGAGTTACTGTGCACTTTTCACACTCAACGGCCGCCATGTTTGTTACGTAGTTGAGTGTCAGATCTGTCAAACTGCCGACACTCCGTAATAACGGCATAGTTTTGATTCCAAAGACAATCGCTGTGTATAAGAGGCAGGGGTAACTTAAAAAAGTGTCAACATAACGAACAGTGTCTTCCGTGATGAATTGTATATTGGCGGTTGATAAACTTTGATGACACGCGACAACCGTCATTTCCGTTAAGTGTATCAGACAGAACGGGAATCGTAACGTACTCACCTCATGAATCACGGAGGGCGGAAAGTGTACTTCACTGCACTTAAACAAGGTACACAGTACACAGGACGAGTAATGGAACACACCAAGGGTTTGCAAATATTAGGCTACATAGCCTATACTATTGATATGGTAGCCTATATTAGCCTATATGGTAGCCTACGCTATTGACATGTTAATGATTATGTTTTTCCCTACAGGTCAAGCTGCTGCACCTGTTGCAGCTAACACCCAGGGACGCAAACCCAACGGTACGGATACAGTTAGGATAATAATGCGATTTCATTAACTTTAACTCCAGCCATCAGTTTTGCAGGTCAAAATTACACCAATTGTTTCTATTACTTGGCTAGAGGGACTTACTTTCTATTACTTTGGCTAGCTAATTAAGCTATGTTAAGCTAGCTAAAATTACACCTATACACAAATCTGGAGACAACAACGATCTAAATAACTACAGACCAATTTCCATACTACCCTCCCTCTCAAAAATATATGAAAAAATAGTGCACACTAGATTATATAAATACATAGAAAAGTACAATATCCTGGACACATCACAATATGGCTTCAGAAAAAAATAGAACCACAGACATGGCTGTACTAGACCTGATAGAAAAAGTAAATGACGCATTTGAAAAAGGGGAAATTGCAATCGGTGTCTTCTTAGACCTATCCAAAGCATTTGATACAATAAACCTTAACATACTACTGGACAAACTCAGCTTCTATGGCATTAGAGGAATCGCATTGAAATGGTTCAATAGTTACTTGTATGGGAGAAAGCAGTATGTGAGTATAAAAGGATCTAACTCCACTGAACAAATCACAAAACATGGGGTTCCACAAGGATCCATACTGGGACCATTACTATACATAATATATATGAATGACTTTACCAACTGCACAGACACCCTCAAGAAAGTACTATTTGCAGACGATACAAACCTCCTTCATTCACACCATGACCCATCAGAGCTAGAAACAATAACAAACACAGAGATTGAAAAAGTTAATATATGGCTGAAATGTAACAAACTATCATTAAACACCAAAAAAACCAACTTCATAATATTTAGATCAAATAAAAACAGAAAACAAACAGAAAACGTATGCCTGAACATTGACGGCCACAATATAAATAGAGTAGAACACACAAAATTCCTTGGGATTCACATAGATGAAAAACTAAACTTTAAACACCACACTGATCTACTGACAAAAAAGCTATCCATGTACTCTGGCTTGTTCTACAAACTACGATATCACCTACCAAGCTCAGCACTACTCATCCTTTACAGATCACTCTTTGAACCACATCTACATTACTGCAATATTATATGGTGTAACACCTACCCAAGCTACCTACACAAACTTCAATGCCTACAAAAGAAAGTTATCCGAACCATCTTCTGGTCACATTCAAGAAGTCATACAGCACCCCTTTTTAAAGCAGCCAGAATACTGAAACTTGAGGATCTAAACACCTTTCTCAATGCTGTCACAATTCATCAAGTCATAAATAAACTCAACCACTGCTTATGTGAACTCATCCCTGTCTGTAGACCCCTGCACCGGTATGGCACCAGAGAAAAAAGGCTTTACTGGGGCAAGAAAAGAAAACTAAAAACCACAGGTCTTAGCGTTGCCTGCAGGGGCTTCCAAATATGGAACCAACTAGAGGAAGAGGTGAAGTTGTGTGAATCACTAAAAAAATTTAAAAGAGAAATGAAAAAAATGCTATTGTGTAAATATACCCCATAGATGCTAATTGCCTTGAGATATGAAAAAAGGCCCACCCTGTAAAATGAACTGTAACTCGTAAGCGAAACACATAGCCCTTCAACCTGTTTGTGTGAGGTGTGTGTGGGGGGAGGGGGGGAAGGGGGGGGCGGGTCACCTATATCACTTTGTGACTGTTGGGGGTGGGGGGGGTTGCGTGAGTGAGGTGGGATTTGTGTGAGGCCAAGTCACATGGAGTGCTGATCTAAATGTCGTTTTTTAGTTCAAACTCATAACTTTTCTTTTCTTTTTTCTCCTTTCTTTTCTCTTCTTTTACTCTGTTTTTCTTTTAGTCTTTTTCTTTATTCTCTGTTTTTTTTTTGTCTTTTGGGTTTCCCCGCGACAAGCAGCCAAGAGCGGCTTTTTGGGGTTTTTTTACCTTTCAATATCAATGTTAAAAATAATGATCTGTACATATTTCCTGAAAAGATATTGAATAAAAAAAGTATCCTATCCTATCCTATGTTGTCTTACTGTTTTTAACGCTGTGAGCACTCCGGTGGCTTTTTGTGTCGTTTAACCAATGCCCTGTTTCCACATACTATACATTGGTAGTTTAACAGAGACTACTCCTTTAGCTGGTGCCTTTCGTTTAAACACAAACTGATGTTTTTCCTCTGACAACGACTCTTTCTTAAAAGTTCAGTTTCGCGCTTACGCATAAAGAGAAAAACGTGCATTTGAATGCCTTTCTCCTTCCCTCTACACTACTGTCAACTGACTTAGAATATTTATAACAGCTCAGGGGTGCATTTCACGAAACCGTAGTTGGTAACTATGTTAGCTACTTTGCTGTTTTTCCCATGAACAACTACCCAAGTTGCTAACTAGCTAACAACTATGCTTTCGAGAAACGCATATGAACAGCATATTTATGCGGATTCACCAATAGTGTGTGAACAAAGTCTGTATGTTTTTGTCCAACTTTGTAATGGAATCTGTCGTTGTCACCTTCAGGCTATGGTGCCCCCAATGGACAGGTGCCCAATGGCCAAGGAGCCAAGCCCAATGGTAAAGACACCCAGCCTGCCTGTCTGTGACACACACACACACACACACACACACACACACACACACACACACACACACACACACACACACACACACACACACACACACACACACACACACACACACACACACACACACACACATCCATACTGTTTTTCATTTTCTCATACAAAGTGTTATATTTAATATCAAATACGATGTTACAGTTTAATAACGATGTTGTCTTGCACGTTCCCACAGCACGTCTGTCTTGCGTCTTGTGTGTAGCATGGTCAGTGGTAACTAACACCACACACTCCGCTTGTGTGTGTGTGTGTGTGTGTGTGTGTGTGTGTGTGTGTGTGTGTGTGTGTGTGTGTGTGTGTGTGTGTGTGTGTGTGTGTGTGTGTGTGTGTGCGCGCGCATATGCGAGCGTGTGTCTATCTTTTTATCTGTCTGATGCTTTGTCGCTAATGCTATATTGTGCTTTTGCACTCAATATAACGCTACAGCTTGTGGTAAAATGGCGCTAAATTGTCCTAATGTGCCCATGTTTATATCTTGCTGGAGGTTGAAGTGCTATAAACTGCTATGTACACCCACAGTCTTCTGTTCATGTGTTCATGTGCACACAAACACAAACACGTCTCAAGTCAAACACAATCACATAGAATGAAAGCTTATGTGTGTGTGTGTGTGTGTGTGTGTGTGTGTGTGTGTGTGTGTGTGTGTGTGTGTGTGTGTGTGTGTGTGTGTGTGTGTGTGTGTGTGTGCGCGCACGCGTGTGTACATGCATGTGTGTATGTGTGTGTGCGTGTGTGTGTGTGTGTGTAGATGAATAAGTTGTTGATACTGTGTTGTAATCCACAGGCTATGGAGCAAGTAATGGACAAGGAGCAAAGCCAAACGGTAAAAAAATCATACTGTTACCAAGTAATTTTACACAAGTAATTTTACACAAAAGCACAACAAAGTTAAAATGTTCACGTTATTATACCCAGTAGTCATAGTTGGATTTAAACACCAATTAGCACTGTAAACCAATGAGTATAGCCTTGCACTAACAAACATGATAATATAGCATTTCGTTGGTATTTTCATAGTTCTGTGACTAGGCCCTTTTACTTCATGGGCACTTCATAATACAGTTACTGTACTTGTGTCTTGTCTGATGTCAAGATTAACATAAAAGAGTAATTAAACGACAAAATCGACACCTTTTTTTTACATCAGGTTACTACCCGGCTGCTCGCAATGGAATGGGTATGTTTTAGAACCTTTTACAAACTATATAACCATTCACGCTACATGATATTGGTCTTGTATTTATTTTTATTATGCAATTAGTATGAATGTTTTATGTACTATATACAAGTACGTTACTGAGATGTAAGATGTAGCTTATTTAGCTGATGTTACATTTCATAGCACCAGTGCTAGTGTTTGTAAATATTTTGTTTATAATTAGTTTATTATTTACTATGGGGTAATGAAGCTCAATCGTGTACTGAACCTTTATTATATAGTGTTACCAGTTCATCAATAATCCATCACTAGTGCCTGACTATGAATGATGCCCATGTTGCTGCTGTTTATTCCCACAGGCCAGTACGGAGGAGCTGCTGGAAAACCTTTCAAAGGATACGGACCTCCATTCGGTAAGAGCTTTACAGGTAGGGCTGGGCGATATGGAAAAAAAGCGATATCACGATATGGATTACTTTATATCACGATAACGATATATATCACGATATAGCACAAATGTATACGTTTTCAGTTATTCTCTTTATTTGCTCTTTATTTTTTCATGTCGCAAAACAACCTTTCTTTAAAATGGATCTTTTTATTCTTATTTTTACCGTTACATTTACTTATAGTGTGCATTGTGACAACATGAAATGTAATGAAATGATATTCAATTGTATAAAACTGATGAAATTACTATCACAATATAAACAATATAGGAGAAAAGTCACGATATACACTTGTATATCACGATAACGATATACT
>NC_085873.1:24901599-24916599 GCF_034702125.1 Engraulis encrasicolus
ATTTGCCCATTCATACTGCAGCTGATAATCAGGCTGGTATGTGTTGCAATTGGTCTATTGACCCATCAATACATTTTTTCTCTGTCTTCATAGGCTATGGACCTGGAGCTGGACAGGCCCCCAAAGCTGGCGGTAAAGACAATCAAGATTTACATTTACATTTCTTCTTATAGTATGCTTGGTGCTTATTAAATGTGGTCATCCAATAGGGTCATTGTGTTTGCCCAATAACGTATCCCTGTGATGTGGTGACTGCTCATTGTGTTTTTGCAACGGAATATCCCCATGTTGGTGCATGTCATGTTTCCCTAACTGTGTTCATCCAATAGGATATCCCAATGGAGGAAATGGAGCACCTAGGGCCCCCCTAACGGACGTCAGTGGAGTCCCAGCAGCAGGTTAGCAATGGCTTCCCTAACTTCCCTAACTCTATCCACACAGATGGGATGGCTAACATATGTCTGACTGTCAGAGGGCTTTTATTTTATTTTATTTTATTGACTGTTGATGATGCTTCTGAGATTATCTGAGAAGATTACAACCATACAGAGAATTCGCAAATCGCAATGCAATCTCTCTGATGAGCAGGGCTCATTTTCATCCTAAAGGTGTAGGACCTACTGTATAACATTTCAAGTTGTTTTAAACTTGCAAATTAAACTCCACCTTTTGACTTGACTTAACTAATTAATTCAAATTGAGTTTACGTCAGTGACGTGCGCTGGGATTTATGGCTGGTGAGGCAACTTTTTCAATATCAGATTTTCAAATAAATAATTGCCAAATAGGCCTACCGACAAGTTCCATATGTCGTAGCAGCTTTCTTAACATAAGGTAGGCCTACATATTTTGACATACTGCATTTCCGCAGGGAAAATGCTATCTCTCCCTCTCTCTCTCCCTCTCTCTCTCTCTCTCACACACACACACACACACACACACACACACACACACACACACACACACACACACACACACACACACACACACACACAGGATTCAAACAGTGGTCTCACATAAACCACTCAGCACCAATGTGGACAGCAGAGCAGAGCAGAGCAGAGGAGAGGAGAGGAGAGGAGAGTAGTGGAGAGGAGAGGAGAGAAGAGGAGAGGAGAGAAGGGGAGGGGAGAGGAGAGGAGGAGAGAAGAGGAGAGAGGAGATGAGAGAGGAGGAGAGGGGAGGAGAAGAGAGATGAGAGGAGAAAGGAGGAGTGGAGAGGAGCTCAAGGAGAGGAGAGGAGAGGGAGAGGAGAAGAGAGAAGAGGAGAGGAGATGGGAAAAGAGTATCCTGGTGAACCAGTAGCCTGTAACATGGTGTCATATAGACCGCTGAGCACCACGGCGAACAAACCGGTGTGATGGCTTTTGTGGTACGCACTGGATTCTCGTGCAAATGTAGGCCTACATCTACTTGTACGAGGCTACGGCAAACGATGTGGGACAAAGGTGTGGCAGGAAGCGAATGTCAACGTAAACAGATATTACACAAGCTTCGACATGGTCACCAAATATTTTGGGACCGTCACTTCTGTTATGCCTACACCTTGGAATTAAATCAGAGTCTTGTAGTTACACGGGTATATTTGATTTACCTCAACGGTACCCTGTACTCAACTTTACAAACAGTTACCGGGCACATGAGAATCCGGTGCCCATCACAAAAGCTACCACACCGGACAGAATCACGGAGGATTCTCTCTCTCCCCACGGGTCTCACAAACACAGGCTTCACACACAGGAAATTGGTCTTACCTGAACTCCTACATCAGGTCCATGCGCCGCTCTGTTTCCTTCACTTTGTGAAGGCGTTGTGGGGCGTTGTGCATGCTAAACGTTACTTTAGTAGCCGGTGCTGTTTCATCCAAAGCCCCAAACGTCGCCCCAAACGTCCAAAGCAATTTGGCATTGAATATGAGTAGCCGCGAGGATTTGTGTTTCGTGAGGCTCCTTAGTCCTTAGTAAATTGTTAAGTCGTAAAATCCCATGCGAATGGTCTTCCACACATTCTCGCCGGTTGCAAACAAGACACAGGGGAAACAACAAATATTTCTGTTGTACCACTCACCTTTGAAATGATCGGGTAGTTATAATCCTCTGACCGGTCACCTGCAGTAAACCCTTCAGCTCTGTCGGTCCTCCATTATTTATCACATATTTTCCCCTTGGAAATCCAACTTTGAGAATGCTCTTAGTTTCGTTATGAAATCCACTTGTAGCAGTCAAAGTGAACAAGCTAGCCAACAACACCGACTGACTGTATTGTGAACTTCAGATTAGCTATGACGTAACTGTCCAGCAACACTCTCAACACCAGAAGGAGTCTGCGGCCAGGCTACTGCTCGCCTCACCATTGTATCTTTCAGTGGGTGTTATGCAAAAGCGTCCAGAGTAAAGAAATGATCATCACACGTAGAAAATATTTAAAAAATATCAGGAAATGAGGGCACACCATACATACTTCTATTAAGTGTATAAAAACGTTTAATACAATATTACCAGGTTGCATTCACAGAACGAGCATGGCGCATGCGCTCAAACTTGTTAACGAGGGATTGCGCAATCCGGGGTGAGGCCAGTTCAGAGTTAACCCAAATTCAGCGTATTCGGAGCAATTTGACATGAAATGGGCAAATATTACGATTTTGGCCACGGAAATGAGTGAAACTGTTTAAATACTGCTCAAATGGTAGTTATGGTGCAGATGCTCGAAAACAATAGCTGTTATTGTTACTATTATTCACATTTACTGCATCTCATCATTCTCATCTGGAGCTGGTGAGGCCGTGCCTCCCCTGCCGTATTGGAGTGCNCATGCCTGGTTTACGTACATCTTTAAGGCAGCAAATTTCGGCAGTTTCACACACCTTTTTGTTTTTTGCTGAATATACTCGACCTTGTGATCCTCAGGTCCAGATGTTCCCTCTGGTGGCCCGGCCCACCCAGATTTGACCGGTAAAACTGTGTGTCCCGTTTTGTGTCGTGTCCTACGTGTCGTGTAATGTCTTGCATGATTTTTCCTCCTTATTCAGATTTTCCAAAAGTTGATTATTCTGTAAATGCTCTCTTCGTCATGTCTTCTCTTGTGTATTGTGTGTGGCATGTTTTTTGTCGATATTCAGAGCATCCGTTTTGTGCGTGTGTCTTCTTGTCCTTTGTTATGCATGGTTTCATGTTTCATGTGTTACGTGTTCCACATTTTATTTCCTTTTTAGTTCAAACATTTATGTCCATCCCTGTGTGTATGTGTGTGTCATTTGCATGTGTATTTTTTAAACCTTTGTTATACATTGTCTTTTATGTCTAATGTGGTATTTGTTTCATATTTCTACTTTATATTCAATGTCTTTGCATGTCTTTCCTGTCTTTGTCATGACATTAAATTCTGTACCACCTTGAGTGCTTGTTCTATGTTTTTAGGTTTCTGAACTTCTTTACTGCTTTTTTGGCTTCCAGGTTGGCAGGTGTTGCTGTTAAACTGTAGCCTTTGTCAATTCTGTGTCTATTATCTTTGTTCTGTCAGATATATACATTTATTTCATATATATTGTGGTTATGTTAAAGTGGTTATCAGTCTGTTGTCCATAACTCTACGCTGGTAATGGTCTTCAGGTTACGGAGGCAAAGTTAAGGGTGAGGTCCTCAATGCAGAGCAACCCACCGCCGCACCTGTTCCCATGGCAACCTACACAAAGGGAGTTCCATCAGCCGAGCTTGTCGCAACCCAGGGTGCCCCAGTTGTCAGCGAACCAACCAATGGCGGTGCAGTTCCAGTCATTCCAGAGGGAAAAGGTCCAAAAGGTCCCGCAACACCAGCACCCATCGTTACGGTAGCCAAAGGCCCAATAACAGAAACACTCGGACCCGTCGCTCCCTTCGTACCACAAGGAAAAGCACCCAAGCCCGTCCCACAAGGATTCATTCCAGGTGTGCCCCAAGGCAAGGGCCCAAAGCTCGGCGTTCCAGCTCCTGCTCCCGTTGCTGTGATTCCACAAGGAAAGCCCCCGAAGCAGGCAGTGGTTGAGCAGGGTCCGATCGTGCCTCAGGGAAAAGGCCCCAAGGCCCCACTGACTGATGGCGCTCCCGTAGCTCCAGCCATCACTCCCCAAGGAAAACCACCAAAGGCCGCCATTGACGGAGTCCCGGCGATGCCCCAGGGCAAAGGCCCAAAACCAGTGTCTCCTGCCCCACCTGCTGCAGCTGCCACGCAAGGAAAACCCCCAAAACCCATCACCGTTGGAGGAGGACCCGCTGCCACCACTCAAGGGAAACCCGCAAAACCTTTGACCGCCGAGCCTGCTCCTTTCGTCCCTCAAGGCAAAGGGCCGAAACCATTCACCACTGATGGAGTCCCCGTTGCCCCTGCTGTCCCACAGGGGAAAGGCCCCAAACCTGCCCCTCCCCAGACAGGTGCCCCTGAAGGTAAGAGCCAGAACAAAGTAGAGGCCTTAGCATTGGCCACTGTAGTACCACAGGGCCCAGTACTTGGTCCAGTTGATTCAGAATCTGAATCAGCATCAGAATCAGAACCAGAAACAGTGGCTGCTGTTCCACAAGACAAGCTTCCGATGTCTGTTGCAACTGGGCAAACGCCCCTGGTGCCTAACGTACAGGCCAAAAAGCCTGGGAGACCACAGGAAAACAATGGGGTCTATGCATGGTCACAGATAGTACCAGGTTATCCACAGAACAAAGCCGCTAAGTCTAGAAGGATGAGTTACCGCATAGAGTACCGCTTGTGCCCAGTCATACGGTATCTGTAGGTAGTAGCATGGGTGCTATTTGTTTCTTTTTTTGCAGGGAAACAAACAGGAAATGAACTTGTACAATTAATTCGTACTTAATCCTACTAAGATCCTATTCAAGGAGGTTGGCAGCCCAGCTTCATGTCATTCCACGATTTTGTCTATCTAGGGCTTCAAACAGATCAAATTGATCAGCCCACCTAACTACCTGGCTGAAGATGTTTACTTACTCAAAGGCAGGTCAAGACAAATGGCTGCAATAAATCCTAAGAAGTTTTCTCTCTGAATCTGTGCTTGCCATCTCTGGTTCTATGTGACTTCATAGAAATGGCACAGCCCTGACTGTCGCAAACTCTTTGACAAACCTCCTCCAGAAATGGATTAGCGGTTTCATTCAAAATGGCAAAAATGTTTTGTGAACATCATTTCACAATTCTTAACTCCTAACGTAGCCCCTTAATGCGCGCCGTACCTCCAGTGGCACGCTGTAATAGTCATTGAAATGTAACTACCATAGCACTACAATACTATGACACAACACAGGCCCTTTAGTAATGCACCACGACTTGGTCATTACCATACTCATAACAACAAATTTATGAAGTCGCGTCTTAATGGGTTAAGACCATTGATGTATTGGTCAGCAGAATGTAATGTTAGAGCATAAGGATTCATGGTGATTTACATAAAACAAATCAAGTGTTCAATTAGAATTTGAATCAGTCCACATTAGCTTCGTTTATTGATCTGTTTGCCCTATTTTAATGCACTTCGGAGTCAGTGTTCATCTGAGTGGTCACCTTTGTCTGTGTATGTTCATGTATGTAATCAATAAGTTTGAATTTATGATGTGATAGAAACATTAGCAATGTTAGCAATGGCGATTCCATAGCAATGTTAGCACATCCCATGTTGGCAAAAGCATTGTTTTGTCTTTTATGTTGACTTTCTTTACTTTCACAATCTAATCTATAACCCAGAGATGTTTTTTTTGTATTCTTCATCAAGTTTAGCAATAATTGATCACGTGTGTTTACTTCAGGGTAGTGCATGCAAAAGAGGACTTATCAATACATTTAGCACATGTACGCTAACCATGTACCTGCACGATGAAAGACTGAACTAATAAAGTAGATTAGTGCCTATTGGTGCCAATCTATGTAAATCGTTTGTCGTGCTCGTGTGGGTCAGATTTATGTCTCTACAAACATGATCTGAACCAGCTGTTTTAACTTATGGGTGCTTTCATCACATTTTTTCTTGACATTGTTGGTTGTAGACATACCCTACAGCTCCATCGAAAAATATTTTGTTGCCTGGTGAAATTTTGAATGATATACAAACGTATAGAGATGGAAAAACTGGTCCTGACTGTGCTTGATTTCACAAATTATCTTATCAATCTGACTTAATGATCTGGATTGATATGAATGTCTGAACAGCCTGGCTGTAGCTATTCACAAACTTCCACTCAATTGATCTTTGGTTAAGGCCCGCCCTAGAATATTGATTGACCTATCACAGCGCAAAAAGACAGATCCGACAGTTTTTTACTGTCAACATTCCATTGAATTCTAACGCAGACAGTCCTCTACTCGCATTTTCGATCTCTACAAGATATTACTAATATATTTTATTAAAATATGGTTGCCAATTGTGTCTGACATATTTTGTAACACAGATGCAAGATTCCCCGAGTGAACTACTGTCGCAATTTACTTGAAGTAACTGCATAAACCACAGTGATATCAGAGATCAACGTTTACCTGTCCGACATAGCAACTGTAACCCAAGTGGGCGGGACTTAGCCAAAGGTGAATAGTGATTCCCCTAAAATTACAAAGGTGTAATAAGACTAGGGTAATGGCAGTTGACTTAACATACCAATTGTTATTGTTTCTGTCATCTAAACACTGATATATGATTGTACTGCAATAAAAAAACAGCTCTTACAGCCATTTTGAAATGCTTTCGATCTTCAGGCACTGACAGCGTTGTAGACCAAGGAGGATTGCCAGTCTTGGACTTTGAGAACATGGGTAAAAAATACTCTGCACAGTAAACGCCAGGGTGGACCAGAGGCTGTTCTCTTAAAACAAAAATGTTTCAGATGTCTTGATTTTCTTTGGGATCAATTAAGAATCTCAGTTTTTCAGTTTTACTAACCTATCGCAGTGCTGCTCCCATGCACTCTATAATTTGCAATATACTATATTTTTAATTGTGGCCTCTTGGTCCATCACATTCTAATTTTTTTAAAAAATTAATCAGCATTCCTTGATTTGGCATTCATTATATTTCGTTTCTCAGTGGGCTTCAATACCATGAATACTAAGAGAATGGCCATGGTCACCTATTGGCCTGTAGTTATTGTGCATCCTTGTAGCTTTTCTTGGCTTGCATTTATGTAACTGCGAATGCTTGTCTTGAGTTGGTTCTCTTTGGGGACTGTGGTCTGCAGTAGAGCGTTGTGCCTGATGCTGTAGAGTTCCGTAGTGTGGCTGCCATCAACGATGATTGTACTGCTGTTATGTCATTTAGAGTATCTTTTTTCCTGCTGGAACATCTGTGAATATGTGTAAGCTGTTTGATTATTTTGACGTCTGGGATCTGGGATCGTTGACAGCAGATGGAGATGATGATGATGACGATGATGATGATGATTGTGATTGCACGCATGTTGTCTACCATTTTTCTCTTTCTCTTTAAAGTTCTGTGTGAAAAACGTAGAGTAGAGTTAACATTGTGTGCATGAATGACTTTGCATGATTGCCAGTTGGATATGGAAATGGTTTTCTTTTCTTTTGTGCTTTTTAGCATACGTTTTGTCTTTGGTTGTATGTTTTCTTTGGGCTCTGACAGTGGGAGTGTCATGTCCCCATGTGTCTCTCAGTAATTCTCCTCTAACACAAACTGATGATATTAATCATCGATATTTCTGGACTGCGCTCCTTCTTGAACCTTTCTGAAACAGCCTCAAGACAATGCTTATAGTGTTGATACACAATCACAATTAATACACATGGATACATTCACTGATTATTTTCAGCAAAAACCTTTGGCATTGGTGATTTTATTACTTTACTTCTGGTGTAAAATTTACCAATTAGGATCAGGTGTACTTCAAGCATTTAGCCCATTGGGTTTGAGTAAGACACTTTCACTCGATTGGATGATGACCCTCTGGCCCCGCCCCTCCCAGGTTACGTAACAGGAAGTGCGGTCCCCGAACAGAAACCCGTGATTCCTGAGGCATCAGGCCCCAAAAACCCTGGCCCCAACGTGCCCCCCGAGGGCCAGGTTCCCGAGTCCCCTGGCCCCCAGGGGGTGCCCCAGCCCGTGCCCGTCGGGGGCCTCGAACCGGGTGCCCATGTGCCGGTGCACCCCAAAAACATGCCCGCGGTCACTAAGGGGGTGCCCCTTGTTCCCATCACCCAGGAGGGGCCTGGGCGTAACACGGCACCCGTCGACACTGAAGTACAGGGACCCCGAGCTGCTCCTGGTAACCACTGAGGATGAGAGAGTGTGTGGGGGGACAGTGTGTCTGTGTGTGTATGTGTGAGGTGGGTGTATGTGTGTGAGGGGGGGGGGTTGTGAATGTATGTGTGAGTGTTGCGAGTGTGTGCATAATTGTTTTGTATGCGTGTGTTTGTGTTTGTTAGAGAGGTGTAGGGTGTGCCTGTGGTAATGTCTGGAAGGGTCCACTAGGGTGTCCGTCTCTAGTAGAGTAGTGCATCCTGGTAAATCTCATGTTTTTGTGTTTGTTTGCGTGTGTCCGAACTCTCACCGTTGCATCCACTCAACGCCCCGGAGTGTGTTTCTTAATGTCACGTTCGCTCACCGTGCATGCATTCATGTGTGTCACAAGTTTTATGTTGACGTGTGTGTGTGTGTGTGTGTGTGTGTGTGTGTGTGTGTGTGTGTGTGTGTGTGTGTGTGTGTGTGTGTGTGTGTGTGTGTGTGTGTGTGTGTGTGTGTGTGTGTGTGTGCGTTGCATGCTTTCACAGTGTGTTTGGTGTAATTTGTTTTAGTGCGCCCTTCCTTTGGTGTGGTGGTTGGTCTTATATCAAATTTCTTCTCCGTTGTTGGTGGAATTCTCTCTATGATGGTGTGGTACTTGTCTTGCTCTTTACTTTACATTCCCTCTCCATGTTGTTGGGGGTTCACATTTTCAAAGTGGTCGAATATGCTCTTGTTGTTTCCAAATTGCATGGGTCCACTCGACTGTTCAGTTCACTGGTGATTCTTTCGCACCTCCCTGAACTCTTCACATCTTCATCTCAGTATCAGAGTCTGCAGAGGGGTCAAAATTCCTGTTCAGAAGTACACATCCTACCACAGTTTCCTTCCAATACAGGTGACTTCACTAAGTAATTGGTCTACCCGGAGCCATGGATGTAAGAGTAAGGGAAGTAATCCCATTGACCTCCATGTTCAATTTTTACACAAAGATGGCGGCTCATGGAGCCTCACCATGGAAATAGTTCCAAAATAGTTCCAGGAAGTGAGCGTTGAACACAGAATGTGCAGTTAAGATAAATGCAGTTTATTTGAATTACTTTTGACATCATCTTTGCTTGTTATTTAGTGGTTCTGTGTTAGTCTCTGGCGAAAATGGAAGCCACTGTCTAGAATTATTTGATTCTACTTAAATGCATTTCTCGAAACCATAGTTGCTAACTACATTAGCTACTTTGTTGTTTTCAATGCAATTCCCATTGTCAGCTACTGAAGTTGCGAATTGGCAATGCTTTCAAGAAATGCACCCCTGAATTCCATGGCTTTGGGTCTACCTGTCATGACAGCTCATTGCTGTCAGCTGATCCAGAGCTGGTTGTATCGAATTTGTGGCAGGGATTTTACTTTCTGAACTGGTATTTACACATTTTTTTAATTTGTTTGCTTGTTTGTTTACCATTACATTGCTAATTTTTGCGCTTGTTGTGCATGGATATTGCATGTTCTAAGCCAGAATGAAAATAGAAATGGCAAGGTTTGCGTCTCCTCAGTAAATTACCATGTGCATGAGAGCACTTTATGTAGACACGATCAAATGTGTTTTCTACATCAAAGCGGCTACTCCCATACACATCCAAACAGTAGAGCATCAACTCACTGTTTGCAGGTAGGTGTTGACTCCTTCAACTCAAACAACTACATATAAGACTATTTAACATTTAACCCATATTTAACATTTAACCTTATTGGTGCTAGATGCAAGAAATGTACAGTATCCATTGAATTGGCCAGCTACAGTATATCACAAAAGTGAATACACCCCTCTCAGTTTTGCAGATTTGTGAGTATATCTTTTCATAGGAAAGCATTACAGAAATGTCACTTTGACACAATGATTAGTCACCTTTTAACAACTCATTTAGCCACTTACATTTCTTGTTCACTCAGAAAAAAACATAATACAGCCATTAATGTTTGAACATGTACTCACAAAAGTGAGTACACCCCAGATTAAAATCCGGTAGAGAAGGGGCTGTGTTGGCTCGAATCGTCTCGAAATGAAACGAAATGAAAAGGGATGAAAAGGGAGGTCATCAGTGTGCGTTTCAACCTTTGCATTGAACTTTTACATTTTGAGTCTGCATCTGCCTTAAATAGATTGGTGTGAGATTTGAATGCAATCCTATGGAGAATATCATGATCTGCTTCAGTAGTCACAGTGCATGTTGACATGCATGTTTCTTTTAGGTGTATTTCAGATTACCAATGTTGACAGCATCCATGCATCCCCAAACCATGTCAGTCCCACTACCATGCTTGGCTAGAGAGAGAATACACTGTTTTTGTAAAACTCACTTGTTTACCACCACACATGCTTGACACCATCTAAAGTATATTTGTTTATCTTGGTCTCTTCAGATCACACGACATGGTTCCAGTGATCCATATCCTTGGTCTGTTCATCTCTCTTGAGACCAAGATAAACAAATTTGCTTTAGATGGTGTCAAGCATGTGTGGTGGTAAACAAGTGAGTTTTACAAAAAAAGTTTATCCTCTCACTAGCCAAGCATGGTAGTGGGACTGACATGGTTTGGGCATGCATGGATGCTGTCAACATTGGTAATCTGAAATACACCTAAAAGAAACATGCATGTCAACATGCACTGTGACTACTGAAGTAGATCATGATATTCTCCATAGGATTGCATTCAAATCTCACACCAATCTATTTAAGGCAGATGCAGACTCAAAATGTAAAAGTTCAATGCAAAGAAAGGTTGAAACGCACACTGATGACCTCCCTTTTCATCCCTTTTCATTTCGTTTCATTTCGAGACGATTCGAGCCAACACAGCCCCTTCTCTACTGGATTTTAATCTGGGGTGTACTCACTTTTGTGAGTACATGTTTAAACATTAATGGCTGTATTATGTTTTTTTCTGAGTGAACAAGAAATGTAAGTGGCTAAATAAGTTGTTAAAAGGTCACTAATCATTGTGTCAAAGTGACATTTCTGTAATGCTTTCCTATGAAAAGATATACTCACAAATCTGCAAAACTGACAGGGGTGTATTCACTTTTGTTATATACTGTATGTAATCAAAGACTAAGGAAACATGCTACGTGCAAATAATTATTCCATTGATCCCATTTCTATTTGCTGTTTTGATGTCTGATTTTTGTATGCCTCTCACCTCGAGAGGGTAAACAAATAACCAAATCATTTTTTGATTGCAGTGCTAGTTTTACCACAGTGTTAAATGTAGCACCTTTAAGTTATATTCAAACACCAAGTGCTGTAATTGAAGCTCTATCTGTTGTTATAGGCCTATCTATTTGAAAGTTTGGGAGTACAACAGTTTGCTTTTTTTCTGCTGTGCTCATGCTTTGCGCTTTGCTACTATCCTTCAGAGCTCACTGGCTTTGGGCCACATGTGCCTGCTGGGGGACTCGAACCGGGTGCCCCTGTGCCGCTGCACCCCAAAAGCATGCCCGCAGTCACTAAGGGGGTGCCCCTTGCTCCCATCACCCAGGAGGGGCCTGGGGGTAACACGGCACCCGTCGACACTGAAGTACAGGGACCCCGAGCTGCTCCTGGTAACCACTGTGGATGAGAGAGAGTGTGGGGGGACAGGGTGTGTGTGTGTGTGTGTGTGTGGGGGGGGGGGGGTGTATGTGTGCCGGGTGGGTTGGTGGTGTTTGTGAATGTGTGTGTGCATTTGTGTGTGTGTGTGTGTGTGTGTGTGTGTGTGTGTGTGTGTGTGTGTGTGTGTGTGTGTGTGTGTGTCTGTGTGTGTGTGTGTGTGTTTGTGAGAGGTGTTTGCTTTCGTGCCTGTGATGTGTGTGTGTGGAGGGGGGGGTCATTCTGTGTGTGTTTGTTAGGTGTAGCTGTGGGTTTCTGCATGTGTGTATGAGAGAGAGAGAGAGCGAGAAAGTGTGGGGAACGTTTGCATGTGTGTGTGTAAGGTGGGGCTGTGGTGTATGTTTTTTCATGTTGATGGATTAGAAGGCTATATTGCTAATGTTTGGAAGGGTCCGATAGGGTGTCCGTCTCTAGCAGAGTAGTGCATCCTAGTAAATCTTGTGTGTGTTTGAATTCTGAGCACCGTTGCATCCATTCAACACCTCGGAGAGTGTGTTTTTAATGTCACATTCGCTCACGGTGCATGCTTTCATGGGTGTGATGAGTTTTATGTTGTGTGTGTGTGTGTGTGTGTGTGTGTGTGTGTGTGTGTGTGTGTGTGTGTGTGTGTTGCATGCTTTCACAGTGTGTGTGTTTTAGGTCTAATTTGTTTTAGTGCGTCCTTCCTTTGGTGTGGTGGTGGGTCTTAATTCCAATTTCTTCTCCGTTGTTGGTGGATCTAACCACTCGGTTCTTTCGTCATTCCTTTGGTGTGGTGGGGGGTCTTAATTCCAATTTCTTCTCCGTTGTTGGTGGATCTAACCACTGGGTTCTTTACCATCTGTGGAATTCTCCCTTTGATAGTGTGATACTTGTCTTGCTCTCTGCTTCACTTTCCCTCTCGATATTGATGGTGGTTGTGGTCATGGAGCTAATTTCACATTTTCTAAGTCGTCGTTGTACAGTATATGCTTTTGTTGTTTCCACATTGCATGGGTCCACTAGACTGTTCAGTTCACTGGTGATTTTTTCATTCCTCCCTGAACTATTCACATCGTCATCTCAGTACAAGTTTACAAAGGTGTCAAAACTCCAGTTCAGAAGTAAAAGTCCTGTCGCTGTTTCCTTCCAATACAAATGACTTTACTAAGCAACTGGTCTACCCAGAGCCATGGATGTAAGACTTAGACCAATCCCATTGACCTCCGTGTTCCATTTGTAGACAAAGAAGGTGGCTCATAAAGGCTTTGACACAGAAATCGCCATTGAAATATTCCAAAATAGTTCCAGGAAGTGCTCTTTGAACACATAAAGTGCAGTAAAGGTAAATGTATTTCATTTTCATTCATTTTTTGCCTGTTATAGAGTGGTTGTGTCGTAGTCTCTACTGAACAAGGAAGCCGCTGGCTAGAATTATTTTAATACGTGAATCAACTGACTTCCTGTACCCCAGTTGTCGCAACTCTGAATTCCATGGCTCTGGGTCTACCTGTCATGAGAGATCATCACTGTCAGCAGATCCAGAGATGGTTGGATCAAATTTTGTGACAGGGATTTTACTCTCTGAACTAGTATTTACACATCATTTTCCGTTTGTTTTGCTCGTTTGTTAACCATTTCGTTGTTTATTTTCGCACTTGTTGTGCATGGATATTGCATGTTGTAAGCCAGAGACATACAAGGTTTGCGTCTATACAGTAAATTGTCATGTGCATGAGAGCACTTTATGTAGACACGATCAAATGTGTTTTCTACATCAAAGTGGCTACTCCCATACACATCCAAACAGTAGAGCACCAATTCACTGTTTGCAGGTAGGTGTTCACTCATTATATTCACAACTCCATATGAAACTAACTTTTAACCCCTCATGCTAAAACATGCCTCTTGCCTCTGGAGGGTAGGCAAATTACCAGATCGTTTTTGATTGCAGTACCAGTTTTACCACAGTGTTAAGTGTAGCACCTTTAAGTTCTATTCAATCACCCTGTCCTGCAATTGAAGCTCTATCTATTATTAAAGGCCTATCTATTTGAAAGCTTGAGACTACAACAGTTTTGTTTGCATTTTTCTGTTGTGCTCATGCTTTGCTGCTATCCTTCAGAACTCACTGGCTATGGGCAACCTAACGCTGGACAGGGGCCTAAACAAAAGCCTGGTAAATATCTTTGTATGCGCTTTAAAATAATTTATTTTTTGCATACGATTTGGTTCAAAGCTACTTGCAACATTAAAAAGCCAAAATCATACATACGTCTATATACAGTACATGCATACATGCATATACATACATACATACATACATACATACATACATACATACATACATACATACATACATACATACATACATACATACATACATACATACATACATACATAGCCTACATACATACATGCATACATATATGCATATTGTTCGCTGATCTTTGGTGACTGGTCGATAACTGATGCCTGTTGATTGATGAGGATTGATTGGTTGATGACTGCTGTTTGATTGACGTGTGCGTCTATCATGTGTGATGTAGACTGTGGTTCAGACGGAAGGCCCAATGGACAGTGGACTAAGCTACCATACCCTGGTAAAGCCTCAGTGTGTGTTGTGTGTTGTACATGTTATGTCTGTGTGTGTGTGTTTGTGTGCTATAGGCTGTCTGTTTTTTGTGGGTGGGTGTCGCATAGTTGTGTGTAATAATCAGTGTGTTTCTGTATCAATGTGTGTGTGTGTGGTTGTTGTCATGTCCCATTGTCCATATTACTGTGTTCATTTCCTTCCGATGTTTGTGCTAACCAAATAATCTTGTGTTTTGTCATGTGCTGTTTACGTCTCTTTCGTGCTTGTGTGTGGGTTACAACCTCTTAAGTTGTCTTTGTTTGGTTGGTTACAAACAAAAATTAAGGAGGTTTTTATTTTCTGTATTTTAAAGGGGGTTGTGCATGGTTTTGTGCATGGTCAGTGCTACGTTGTAAGCCTTGAGTACTAACTGTTTTCTTTCTGTATTGTACTACATTATATTGTATTGTATTGTATTGAATTGTATTTTACTTTGACCCAGAGGTCAATTGTTGTTGTGATATGTCTGTGTGTCTGCATTGCTGCTGCTGTGCATTTACTATAGTTATAGAAGTAACGGTAGTGTTTACAGGAAGTTGAAATTGGGTTAACAACAGTAA
>NC_085873.1:24919099-24921599 GCF_034702125.1 Engraulis encrasicolus
CTCTCTCTCTCTCTCTCTCTCTCTCTCTCTCTCTCTCTCTCTCTCTCTCTCTCTCTCTCTCTCTCTCTCTCTCTCTCTGATCTATTGATTGTTCATTCATTGTCTGTATCAGCTCCAGCTGGATTGGGAGATGCCACTAAAGGAAGGCCAGGTAGGAACCCAGACAGCCAATCACATTTCAGTACATTACTCTAGTTCAGTGGTTCTTAACCTGGGGTGCGGGCACCCCCTGGGGGTGCGCCAAAGATTTCAGGGGGTGCACAGAATTTAGTTTGTGTTGAGGTTGTGACCAAAACTTAGCTTATGAACATTATAATTAGTCCAAATCAAAACCAAACTAATGCATGTTTTGGTCCCCATGTAAAGGCATTATGATATTGTTTAGTGTCTTAAGCAAGAATCATTGCAATTAATCATTTTTAGTACCTATACAAGTGTAAAAGTTTGGGGTGGGGGTGCGCGGCTTGTCTTTGGCACAGGTAAGGGGGTGCATTAAGAAAAAAAGGTTAAGAACCACTGCTCTAGTTCACGCTTTTGAACCAGTCGTCTTACTCGTCTCCACATTGTGTCATTTGTTGCCAGGCTATGGGAACGGATATGCCCCTTCTCTGCCCATGGAGCATGGCCCTGGTAAGCCACACACACACACACACACACACACACACACACACACACACACACACACACACACACACACACACACACACACACACACACAATAAAAGCTTGGGAGCTATGTGTAGCATTTGACATTAATAGGCACTACATGCATATGTCCATCAGAGGGCGCTAAATTGTAGACAGTGACCACAAGAGGGCACTGGTATGCACATTACCACAGCTCCACCATTCCTCCATAACATCCTTAGTATTGAAAGTGAAAGTGAAAGCCCACCCGAGGAACTCCCATTGTCATCCTGGCACAGCACACAATATACTGTGCACACAATGAAACTGCATTTCATTCAGCATTGTGAGTGGCAGCCCAACTGGTGCCCCAAGGGAGCAGTGAGGCAGGACTGTGACATGCTCAGGGTACCTCAGTGATGGGGGAGGATGGGGGAGAGTACTAGTTACCAACCCTCACCAACCTGGCGCATCGGGAATCAACCCAGCAACCCTTTGGGTTACTATTACATAGTAATAGCAAAGAATCGTATAGGAGAGAAAGATATCCCAAACTCCGCCCATGCAATGCAAAGGAGTGTGCTCAAAATCGGTCTCCTAGGGGGAGCGTTGTCCCCTCCTTCTTCTTCTCTTTTTGTGGTGTTTCCACAACAAGTGCGCTACCGCCATCTACAGCGCTAAGGAACTCCATTTATTCTCAACCTCAAGACTCCGAAGGTCTCCTAACATCACATGGATACCGGAAAAGAACGAGCCTGAAGTATCTTTCTCTCCTGTATGATTCTTTGGTAATAGTGTCATTTAAGAAGGATATTAAGACTTTCATTCAGATTATCTTGTTCCTTTAGGTAGACCTCTGCTTTGTCCTTGAATAATTGGAAGTCCCTTCTGTACCACTCTATCTGTAGAGTTACTTTCTTGATTCCAAAAGCAAATTAATTATAATCCAAGGGGAAATGAATTATTGTCTTCAAATCATGTCCTGTGTTATTATAATCCTCAGTGTGTTGTCTCATCTAATCGAACGCAACATTTTTTGTATGTGTTGTTGTGCAGCACCAGATGCTGAATACCTCGGAGGACAAGGGAAGTCTGGTGAGTTTCAATTATATTTTCTTTAATGTTTAATATTTTCTTAACACTGTCTTTATTTGTACTGGAATCCAACCCTGTATGTCTAAAGCTGAAAGCCAAAGAGTTCACCTTGTGTTCATCATTCATGATTCATCTGAACAGGACCATCATTAAGTCCCAAAGTTATTTTACCCCTTGCTTTTTGAGCGTCTTTTGAGTGTCATTTACAGAAGCACATTCCCTCAAGTCTTCCGTACGTGTGGTGGGATGGTTATGCTCAACCTGCAGTCCTCAATTGATTGGTTTCATACTGGCTCTAATAATAACACCCTGGCCTAGTCTCTGTTTCGTTGTTGTTCTGTTCTTTCTCATTTATCGACAGGACTATTTTTTTTTAAGATCTCAATTTAATAATAATTTGCTGTAGTAGTAGGTTCCGGATGAGGTGCCATGTAGTAATATAATTGTTAGACAATCATAGCTGTAATAATTCCATGTGCTGTTGTTGTACGTATTAAAGCTAACTGTATAATGAGGGTGTGTTGTTGTATAATATGTATAGAAGCTAAGCTAACTGTATAATGATGGTGTGTTGTTGTATAATATGTATAGAAGCTAAGCTAACTGTATAATGAGGGTGTGTTGTTGTATAATATGTATAGAAGCTAAGCTAACTGTATAATGATGGTGTGTTGTATAATATGTATAGAAGCTATCTGTATGATGATGGTGTGTTGTTGCATAATATGTATAGTAGCTAACTGTATGATGATGGTGTGTTGTTGTATAATATGTATAG
>NC_085873.1:24934099-24936599 GCF_034702125.1 Engraulis encrasicolus
TTTTAAGTAATTAGATCTAGTTTTTAATGATTGTATTTGATCCTACTTTTGTATTATTTGTATGATTGTTAATACTCCCTGTAAACAAATTACTATTTTTTTTCTTTCTTCATTTTCTATATTTTGAGAGAAGTCTGTCTGCCAGTGAGGTTGTTTTTTTAAATGTTTTGTTTGGAGTTGATCACTCATCTTCAAGTGTGATGAAAACAGCTCATGTCCATCCTGTCTTTCACCTAGGGTTACTTTAGAGACCTTTGTGATTTTCATGTTACTTCTTCTATCACTTCATTTCTCATGCATGATAAATAGAAACCAGTATGCTCAAGCCTCCCACATTTAGGCTTTCATGCACATGAGGACCCCGGTTCGAGTCCGGACGGGGTCATTTCCCAATCCTCCCCCATCTCCCTCTCCCACTCACTTTCTGTCAGCATCTCATACTATCCTGTCAATAAAAGCATAAAAAGCCCGCTAAAAAAAGAAAGAAAAAGAAACCAGTATGCTCAGAAATTTTGCCAATCTACGTCAACTTCGTATAAACAGTGTAAAAGATAGCCATATCCACATCTCAGTCACTCCGTTTGTTCCGTCTCGAAGCGCATGTCGTATGATGTATGTATACCTAGCTTACTGTACTGCATCGCGCACAGTTACGCACTGCAAAGCCAAGATTTGTGATGTTTATTTTGCGTGAGAAAGCTGTGTTATACTTCCTGTGGCAAGCACCTGTCTGTTTTTTAGACACTTTTGATATAATAAAGAAAACTTTAAACCTTAAATGCCGTCAGTGAATTTTTTTCTCTTTGAATACATTAGTTAGCTGACTATATGTGTATTATCATTATGTGATGTGTGGCCTGCTTGAAACTTCAATAGAATAGAATAGAATGTCTTTATTGTCACTATTATGTACAACTTGCACTACAAACATTCACAATGACTTTGAAATCGCTCAGTTATAAACAAATAAGACAATAAAGGGATATGCTGTTCAACGCAGAGGGATATTTGCACAAGGTATAACCTCCTACAGTATTAAAACAGGGGAATTTACATCACTGTATGGATGAACAGAAGAGAACACAGCACTGCAGAACACACACACACACACACACACACACACACACACACACACACACACACACACACACACACACACACACACACACACAGCGCGCGCACGCACACACACGGGTTAATTTGTCTCGGGATCAATAAAAGTTACTCTGCTCTACTTATGAAGTTGGATTATAAGTATGCCTTATTCAACCACATTGGGTTGCCTGAGAGCACATGAGATCAAGCCATGGAATCTTGTGTGCGGCCGGCAGTTCCACTACGTGCACGAGGGTGTGTGTGTGTCTATTACGGTAATCCTGCAGGATGCCGGTAGTGTCACCCTCCATCTCTCCCACCTCCCGCTGAGGTGTAAGTCGCATGCTGGGATTGGACACTCAGGTGCCGCTAACGGATTCCGGGAGAGCTGCCCAGGTGCCAGTAGAATCCTGGGGAAGGTACGGGCGATGGGTGACGTGAGCTCCTCTGAACAGAACATGAGAACTTTATTTGCTGACTTGTTGAGAGCTGCACGTGTAAGTAGGCTAATTTGCGGACTATGTTGATTTAAAAGAAAAAAAAATTGAACACCGGCGGTGTGGGGGCGCCATAAAACTTTCTCCAAATGGCTTTCGTCAAGAAACCAAAACTCATCGAATACCACACTATACCTCCTCATCTGCAGTTCAACGACTTTGTGCACACGGGCTACCGGCCGGTGTCGACATTTAAAGGCTGTGTGGATAGCCTCTTCTACCTCCACAATGAGTTTGGGAACATCTATACGCACGGTAAGTCAAACCACCCACCCGTGCGTAAAAGACGCACTGCGTTATAGTCTACAACTTAACTGTAAGAATGCAAAATGTATCTGTCAGTATGTGTGTCGGTGCATTGCATTTATGTGTCAGTAGTACATCACTTCATTGTGTGCAGTTTATTGCAAAGAGGAAACAGTGTTGCGGAACTTGGGAGTGAGATTGCCACTGGCAAATACGCATACAGCCAATGTACACATTCCCAGCAGGTGCATGAACAGTTTCAAGGGCATAGTATGCGGAGAAACACGGCCACTCACTTACGTGATCTTGTAAGACCCCGTGACCCGAGGCTGTGACCAGGGCGAACTCTCACTTAACTCACTAACCAACCGGCTATCCTGCTCCATGCGCACTTTCCACTTTCCACCACTGATGCTACACGGGCTGTTGGGGCAGATTAGCCTAATCGGGTCAGGAAAGCGGCGTTACGAGTGGGGTGATGCCTTAAAATAGAACAGCAATTGCCTGTCAGCTACTTTAGATCCGTCAGCAGTTTTGATTAAATGCAGATGACTGATCACCAACTATTGATCACTTAAAACATACACCTTACCAGGTTTATAACGGCTGAGGTATTTGGTACCTCGGCCTACAGCCTAGATTCTACACAGGCAACAACATTC
>NC_085873.1:24941599-24949099 GCF_034702125.1 Engraulis encrasicolus
CACACACACACACACACACACACACACACACACACACACACACACACACACACACACACACACACACACACACACACACACACACACACACTCTTCTCTGCTACCCTGATGACTGGAATGCAGTTAGCCAATATCTCAATATCTCCCTACAGAGCTTATGATATCTCTCTCTCTCTGTCTCACTCTGTGTGTGTGTGTGTGTGTGTGTGTGTGTGTGTGTGTGTGTGTGTGTGTGTGTGTGTGTGTGTGTGTGTGTGTGTGTGTGTGTGTGCGCGTTCGTGCATGCGTGTGTGTGTGTGTGTGTGTGTGTGTGTGTGTGTGTGTGTGTGTGTGTGTGTGTGTGTGTGTGTGTGTGTGTGTGTGTGTGTGTGTGTGTGTGTGTGTGTGTGTGTGTGTGATTGAAATGTACTGTACTGTGACCTTGTGACGATTGAGAAATCCTCAGCTATCATATTCAGTGCAATTTTATCTACTCTACTTCAACTCTACATCACAACACTATGTTGACGTACCTGTCAACACTCATTCTTGGTCATGTTAACCTCTTGTCTGCCTCAAGTTTTTGCTCAATTGCCTGTTTTACTATGTTATTTCCCCTCCCTGACCATTACTGTGTACTGTACACTGTTAAACGTGTCTTGAAATGTCAATGTGGGTATTATGCAGTGGTGAAAGTAGTTTCCATGTCTTACCGGTGCCAAGCCCCCCCCCAAAAAATAAATAAAATAAAAAATAAAATAAAATAATAATAAAAAAAATAAAAGTAAATAAAATAAATGTGTGCGTGCGTGCGTGCGTGGATGGGTGTGGGGGTGTGATTTCATATGGTTTTGAGGCAGGATGATAACTGAATGCTAATGGAATAGAAAGAGAGCATATTAGCACGTGTGCACTATTGGTCTCACTTCAGGACTATACTTCAGGAGGAGTATATCGAGTAACTTTGAGCTATTGTTCTCATATGATATGACACCTGAATCAAATGGCAGAGTGAAGTTTTCAATTTAAATCCCACACCTTACTTCCCCCCCCCTCAAATGTGGGTTTTTGGTCAGCAGTAACCCTTTTTTTTACTGGTGCTGCGCACCTGCTGAAAATGTTATACCGGTGTTACCATAGAGGTAGAAAATTACACTAGAGGTGACCCTGCCCCCCTTTTTATGGCAATCTGTAGCGGCCATTATCTGTAGGTAGATCAGAGAAATGGAAATTAACGGAGGATGAGGCTCACCTCTGTCAAAAATGGCTTAATCATGTGAAAATGTCCATCAACACACTATACAAGGACAATAGTTGAAGTGTGTTGCTAACTATGTTCATAAAAGATTTGATTTTTCAATGTATTTTATCGACTCATATGATTTAAGTAGATATTTAGCCAGACATTTCAAATCTGGTCTTTGATTAATGTGTTACTTTATATTCACACAGTTTTAGTCAATTTTTTGACAGGGGTGGGCGTGTTCTCCATTGACTTGCATTGCCTGAAGGGTCTACACTACCTACGGAAGTTGGGAAGCTCCATCTGCCATTTCCCAGTGCTGTCGCAAATTGCTGTGTCCTCTATAGTGTTATTTTCTACCTCTATGGGTGTTACGAACCCCCCGGCGCCCCCTTACTTTCATCACTGGTATTATGTGTATTCATGTAAGCTACTTGACATGTTAATTTCCCACCCGGGATCATTAAAGTTACTCTACTCTGCTCTCAGGTGCTCTGCCCATCGTTCACATCACTCTTCTCTGCTACCCGGATGCCAGGAACGCAGCCTTGTTAGCCTACATTTCCCTATCTGTCTACGGCGTGTACTGTGCTGTCACGGCGCGCACCAATGTCCGCCGACTACAGTCTTTTTTCTGGCAGGTGAGTGTGTGTGTGTGTATGTGTGTGTGAGAGAGAGAAACGGAGAGAGTTTGTGTGTGTGTGTCTCCAGCGGAATAAATGTGTGTGTGTTTTTGTACCACTCTTCGTCTGAGCTGCTGTCCTCCCCCTCAGCCTCAGACATACCAATATGTGTGTGTGTGTGTGTGTGTGTGTGTGTGTGTGTGTGTGTGTGTGTGTGTGTGTGTGTGTGTGTGTGTGTGTGTGTGTGTGTGTGTGTATGTTAACTCGTTCTGTACATGCTGTGCAGTTAAGGTTGAAGTTTTTCAACTACTGACTATCTCCTCTCTTTCTTTCTCTTTTATCTCTCGCCTTCATCCCTCTTTTCCACTCATCCTGATGATCTCGTCATCCCGTCTCTCTCTCTCTCTCTCTTTTCTTATCTTCCCTCTTCTTTTCTCAGGCCGTGTTCCGCCTCGTCCTCTACATGTTGCGATGGTACGGCCCCGGCACGGGCAACCCCGCCTCCATGCCCTTTTACGCCATCATGGACTCGCTGGCGGTGCTGGGCGGTCTGGTCAACGTGGCACGCATGCCCGAAAGGATGAGCCCCGGGAGCTTCGACTACTGGCTCAACAGCCATCAGATCATGCACGTCCTGGTGGCGCTGTCCATCGTCTACCTACACTGGGGCATGATGGAGGACCTGGTGTGGCTAGAAACGTTCGAGTGCCCGCCCGAATGACTTGAATGAGATGGAGACACTCTCTCTATCTTCTTTCTTTCTCTCTCTCTCTCTCGTCCGAGTGCCCGTCCGAATTACTTGAATGAGATGGAGACACTCTCTATCTTCTTCTTTCTTTCTTTCTTTCTTTCTCTCTCTCTCGACCTGTCTCTCTGTGCATCTCGCAACAGCCATCAGACCAAAGTGTTGTCAATAGTCTATCTGTACAGTGGTATGATGGAAGACTTAGTGTGGCAAGAAACATTCGAGTACCCACCTGAATGACTTGAATGCTCTTTTTACCACTTTCTCTCGTTCACTCTCTCACCGCCACCTGCCTGTGGCGCTGTGTATTGCGTGCATATCATGGAAGGCCTGATGTTACTGTAAGAGACATCCACCTGAATGACTTGAATGAGCTGTAGGCTCTCTCTCTCTCTCTCTCTCTCTCTCTCTCTCTCTCTCTCTCTCTCTCTCTCTCTCGCACTGTCCAGCTTGCTCTTGTGAGGCTGAAAACATTCCATTTGCTAGCCTGAATGAACTGTAGCAGAGATTCTAGGAGTATTACGGAGTTTCTCTGACTGTACCCTCTCGGTTTTCCGCTGTACCTCTCTCTCTTTTGCTCTCGACTACTGGCTAAACAGCCATTAAGTCATGCACAATCTTAGTGACAACGTGCGTGACCTCTCCCACTTTCTTTTGACAATGGACACATTCCTCTCTCTTTCTCTCCAAGTCCTCACTCACTCGGGCTGCATCCAAAAGTCCCTACTGCTTTCCTATATAGGAGGCAGAAAATAAGGAGGCGACTATGCAGTACGTCCAAATACCCCTAGTAGGCTTTCAGCCAGGAGGCGAGTGGTATACCCGGATGATTTTCTATATCCGGTCATATTTACCATGGTTACTTCGCTATCCCAGGAGTCCGCAGAAGGTCGACAATTGAACAGTCATTGGTCATTAGTG
Source organism: Engraulis encrasicolus (assembly GCF_034702125.1). Classification (NCBI taxonomy): domain Eukaryota; kingdom Metazoa; phylum Chordata; class Actinopteri; order Clupeiformes; family Engraulidae; genus Engraulis; species Engraulis encrasicolus. The sequence goes on from NC_085873.1 coordinate 24,945,111, forward strand.
CCATCAGGGCCGATCACAAATACGTGATTAGAATTTTGCCCAAATTTTGAGTTCTCATTATGATGTCATAATGTCTTTGCGGGATTTTTAACACAGACGTCTATGGGAGCTGTAGAGTGTTCCAGTAAAATTCTAGAAGAACCTCTAGAAATTCCTTACTCCTCAAAGGGTTAAATGGTGGTGTTGTAGTATATGTCCAAATTGTTCTTACTATTGGCTGGCTTTCTACATAGAAGCTACCGGTAAGGAGGCAGTGCCCACTACAGAATTCGGATGCTGCCCCAGTCTCATCAGAGAAGTCTGGACAATACCTGACTGTGAACTTATGGTGGGGGCTATTTAAAACCTGTGTCAATGAATTCAATGTCAATGGAAACCCAATTGATGAGGAGAACATTCAAAAACGTGTCTAGCATTGTGTACTGGGAGACTTTTTCATGTCTTTTGTAGATGGCAGTGAGTGATATGACCGATGTTGGGAACAGTCTGGGATTTCCTCATTAAGGATGACTGTCGTCAGAAGACATGGACTTGAAAAATATGAGATTGTAATTATCTTGATTTATCTCTGTGCAACATTGAAGATGTTTGGGCGCAATATGCCTTCTTGAGGACAGTACGGGAGGAGATTCAGTGGGACTAAAGGACTACAAGTACACCAAGGACTACAAGTCATTAGCTCCTCACGTCCTTTACCGTTGCTTGTGGCCTCGTTATAAGAGGGCCCATGTCATTGATCATCAAAGTTATAGTCAATACCTCTCAAAATCACATTTCAAGAGTCATTATCTCGTTTGCAATCGGGATGTTGAATGGGGAAAATCCCCCAAACAGTTGCTCTACCTTGATTGACAGCAAGGAACCTTTATTGTTTTCTCTACGGAGGTGGAAAGACACTTAGGAGAGAGGCCACAAACAACAGGGAAGGACAGGAGGAAGAAAATTGAAATCCACCCCAGCTGATTGAGAGTTGCAGGAAAAGGAACAATCAAAGAGACGATTTGTTGTAACATGGGCTAATAGTGCAATAACCCCATATGAGATAGTAGCTAACACTTACTCCAATATGATTAGGCTAAGTTTACATGACCTTTTAAATTATGAATTAATAATTCAGAATGAAATAGTTCTGCGAGTTTACTTTGATCTTTCCTTCAATTTCCAAATTGTGAAGTGTTTACATGACGTTTTCAAAGCGGAATTAAGCTTTATTCAGAATTAAAGTCAGTTAATTCCGAATTAAATGTCTCATGTAAACGTAGCAATAGTGGAATGAAACTGAACCTTAGTCAGTGAGTGTTGGCTACCAGCTCATTATTTTGCCCTTTTTGCACCAAACCTATTGACTCCAAACAAACGGTGCTATGGTCTGATTCAAACAAAACATCCCCTTTCAGAAAGTCTGTTCTGGTGTTGTTGTTTAATGCTACTCTACTGTACACCAGTCAGATAGCCATCCAGCTCTAGTGGTTCAGTTCTTGATGTTGGTAAGTGTTAGGCTTGGTATCGCAAACTTTAAGAAAAACTTCTCTCCAACCTTGAAAAACTTTAGGTTTGCCATTGTGAGGGAACCCATAAAAGTGCTCTCAAAACAAAGTAGCTGATGGAAGAACCCTGAGTGTTTCTCGGAGGTGGGGGAACATCCAAAAGTTCAGAGGAAAGTTTCTTCCAAGAACTATTTTTTCCGCTATAGGTTCTTCACAGAAACTTTCGGCTCCCCCTCAGTGGCAAACTGGAGAGCCTGGAATGTTTACAGTGCGTTGCCCTCTCTGTCCTGAACCTCACCCCGCAGATCACAAAACAGCCATTCTGCTGGAATGTGAAGGTAAATATTCAGAGTGCCTCAGATATTCTCTCTTCAGCTCAAGACTTGCATCTTCAGAGCCTGATGAGTTCCTGGAGTCTTAAACTTACATCCAGGGCTGCTGACAGCTTTTGCTAGGCCCAGGACAAAATGAAATGGGCCCCCTCTAAATACATTGGCTACACCAGTGGTTCTTAACCTGGGGTGCGGGCACCCCCTGGGGGTGTGCCTGGGATTTCAGGGGGTGCGCGGGATTTTGATTATGTTGAGGTTGCAACCAAAGTTTTGGTTGTGGAACATTATATTTAGTCCAATTTAAGACAAATTTAAAACATGTTTGGTCCCCATTTAAAGTCATTAAGGTACTGTATTGATTAATTTCCCAAGCAAGAATTATTGCAATTAATCACTTAAAATCATTTTGAGTATGTATACACATGTAGAAGTTTGGGTTGGGGGTGCCCGACTTCTCTTCGACACAGGTAAAGGGGTGCGTTAAGAAAAAAGGTTAAGAACCACTGGGCTACACAGTATTCTGCGATGTGGGCCCAGGACAACTGACTTGTTTGTTCCCATGGCAGGAGGCCTGATAGCACCCACAGAAGCAACTACTTTTCTCCTGTAATACACTTCACCAGGGCCGGATTGAGTTGCCCCAGGGCCCCTAGGCTACAGGTTGCTGTGGCCCCCCAGAGGGCAAATTTCGTACGTAGACAGTGTCATAATTACGAGCTAGAAATTCAGGATAACATGTCTGCCAACTGTTCTCACCACGATGGATCAATTTTTCAATATTGCATCTTGTCCTTATTCTGCAATCTTTCACTTTTGGGTAATCAGGGGGCCCTTGGCAGGTGGGGGCCCTTAGGCTGCAGCCATATCTAGCCTGTGCGTTAACCCAGCCCTGCACTTCACCCCTGCTTGTTCCATCAACCTTAGTTTTGGTTTGGCAGCCCATCCATTAGAGACAGACCAGAGCTCAAGCTCGGGATCAGAAAGTAAGAGTCCTTTTGACATGTTGTTTTGTCCATCCACCAGCCAGCTTACACACAGCTTCTGCACAGCTCATCTTGGTAAGCAGGACTTACCTACACTCAGGTTGATCAGCTACTTACAATCACTAATGACGACACACTTACACTTACGTGTGTGAAGCGCAGACGTGAGGCAACGTACTGTGATGCAGTCGCATACGCACGTACAGGGTACGCACGCACACCTCGATTTGAATACAAGGTGTACACTTGTTCTTCTTTAGCATACTGTGTAGTAGAGACCACAGCAATTCAACTCACAGCCTAAGCCTATATAGGGAAGTAAGTTACATAGTGGACTCATCATTTTGGACTCATACCCTGATATATTAACCAGATTTATCAGCATTGGAGGGAAATCCAATCGCTTATGAAATACATGAAAATGTGGAAATTATTACAAAATTATGACAAAGTGCTCTGACCAGTAAACCATCACTGAACACTGTCACCTTTGAGGCAAAAGGATAAGTTATAACTGTGATTGTATTTGATTTGTAAGCTCTGCGTAGAATAATTTAACCAACTATGCATTCATTCAGACTTGTAGCCCAAAGGTTGCCGGTTCAACTCCTGACCCGCCAGGTTGGTGGGGGCAGTAACCAGTGTTCACCCCCATTCTCCTCCATGACTGATGTACTCTGAGCATGGCACCGTCCTGCCACTGCTCCCTTGGGGCATAATAACAAAGACATTCCTATGCTGTAGATTTTTTGAAAATTGCCAAATGCTTATTCTATAGATTACTGCATAGCTTATTAAATAATATAATTTTATACAGTATTTACACATTTTGAGAGATTACTTTGCTTTTTTAGACTACACTGTTCCATGTCTATTGACTTCACCAGGTGTGATTTTTTTCTTTCAGATTTCAGGTGTAGAATGTTTCTAACATATGAATGTAAAAATCATCTTGCACTGAGAACCCTTTTGATGCTGAATGTCACCTTCCAGCACCCACCCCGCCATGTGAGGTTTGGACACTTGGGCCGTTTGACTTTGACTGTTACTATGGCGTCTTTGACCCACATGTGGTACCGTGTGTTTCTGTGTGTGTTGGGGGTATAGACCAAAGACTTGATTCCCATTAAACAAGAGATAAAACCAAAACCTGACAATTTTATAGCATTACACTGTTTTTTGTTTTT
>NC_085873.1:24954099-24969099 GCF_034702125.1 Engraulis encrasicolus
CTTTAGCTAGAGGGGTCAAATACTTATTTGCCTAAATTAAATACTAATCAATTAAAATATATTATTTTAAGTTATTTTCTGGAATTTCTTTTTGATATTCTGTCTCTCCATGTTTGAATACATATTATCATTAAATGTGTAGACTGATCATGTCTTTATTAGTGGGCAGACCGGCAAAATCAGCAAGGGATCAAATACATATTGGACTCACTGTATACCGTATGTGATATGGTAATATATATTTACCTTGGTGTCCGATAGTCGACTCGTCACCGTGGGATCCGACAGGATTTCTATTTGGAGCACAGAATTGATTTTACAACTACCACCGGATCCTAGTACCTCAAACTCTGTTTATGTGTGAACAACCCCCCCAAATAGATAAACATAAACGTGACTGGTTCACTAACACGAACTACCACTGTTAACTAGCACTAACTACCACTGTTAACTAGCACTTACTACCACTGTTAGGTTAACAAAATAACCAAGTAGCTCTATTTACAGTTTTTTTCAATCGCTAACAAGCTTTTGTCCAATCCTCAGCGACATTTGCAAAACTCTTAACACAGTTAACACACCAAGGGCTTTCCATTGTCATGCAGTTGACACTTTACATGCCTTTTTCACACAATTAGCAGTCAATGAATGCATTTCTAAAATGCTAACATTTCCTTTACACACAGGGTAACCACAGCAACAAAACAATGTATCTGTTATGGCTTATTTTCAAATGCTTTCACACAGTGTGTCAATGACATTAGCAAGAGTACAGTAAACAGAGTATTGATTAAAGTAGAAGAAACCCCTCCCATTTTAGTTGTTTGGTTCTCTTGACCGTTTTTGACAAAAGTTTTTGAAAAAGTAAAAAGTTGTCTCACAATCACAGAATGAAAATGCTTTCGGGAAGCACCCCCATTCCTTTTGTGAATTTCAAAATTCGCATCTGTAAGCATAGTGTCTTCAATTTGATCTAAGATCTGTGGTACCTACATATACTGAGTGGCCATGAATACCATTGACAGCATTGTAAGTGTAAGGTTTACTGTAATGTTTTATGTATTTTGTGTGACATTCTAATTCTGTGTGGACTTTTAGGCTTTATCCTCCCAAGACATTTGGCGCCCTAGGCGACCGTCTTGTTTGTGCTTTTATATATATTTGTTTCATGATATTTTGTTTACTGCAAGTAACATTGCAAAACTTTGTATGTTCTAACATACTATAAACAGTATTTCTACTGTACCTCCTGTAGTCAACAGTAAAAAATGCTCCGTATCGGAATCATCTTGAATGTCAACAACACATGAGGTCCGAGTGCTGTTGCCTTTGGAAATTTAGTGAAAAGGGTGAATTGCATGATTTGAATGCATGCAATAGGCTACCTGTAAAATTGAAACGTAAAAGTCTATGCAGCTTCTGTAATGTTGACAATAGACAGTGTTTTGAAGTCTTGTGTAATTTGATTGACTCAATGAACCTTGTGAAATGAAAACAAGTGTTATCGTTTGACAGACGTATTTCATTTTGAGCCATGTTTCTAGTGTTTTGGTAAAGTGAGTGTGTACAGAAAATGATGTGTTCTATTTTGAAATGAGTACTTTGTGTATATTTGACAGTGTGTGCTTTTGAGAAGAAAATGAACTGTTTGGCCAATTGTGTTTGGTAGGTGGTAGTCTGTGTTAAGAGTTTAGAAAAAGTATCCATAGTATGGGTACGTGCTTGTTAGCAATTGAAAAAAACTGTAACTCCCATGCCAGTCACCGGCTCTACTTAACAGCGGGCGTTCTCTGGATTAAAACTTTAAGTAATGAAGTCCAGAGGGTTTTTCATAATCCTATTTCTATTCCTATAATTTTCTATATTTTTTGCTCTCATACACTCCACGCAGAGGAGAAGGGGTCCAAAATTTCCAATCTCACCGTGTACGTTTTAAAATGTACAAATGGATGGGAGCGCACACGCACACCTACTTCTATCCGTAGTGTACTTCTATTTGCAGTATATGTGGAGGGAGGAGTGTGTGATTATAAACACACACACGCACGCACACACGCACACACACGTAAACACACACACACACACACACCTTTGAGTGAGTACTTCTATCCGTAGTGTATGTGGACTGAGAAGTGTACACACACACACACACACACACACACACACACACACACACACACACACACACACACACACACACACACACACACACACACACACACACACACACACACACACACACACACACACACACTTTACCTTTGAGTGAGTACTTGTGTCCGGATGAGGAGTGCACGGTCATAAACTTGGGTCTGTTTTCCAGCAGTAGCTTGTTGTCCTGTCGCACCGCCTCTTTATACAGGTAGGTGATGAACTGGTCCTTCACGAAACCTGGACTCGCCACCAACACACACTTTACCACTGAACACACACACACACACGCACGCACACGCACGCACACACACGCACACACACACACGCACACACACGCACACACACGCACACGCACACACACGCACACGCGCACACACAGGATATTAACTGGTTCTTTAAGACAACAGGAATGGTCACCAACACACACTTTACCACTGAAGAAGCACGCACGCACACACACACCGACAAACACACTCTCTCACACACTTCTCACACAACAACACGAGGTCATCAAGGCATGTTCTTTTGGCTAATGAAAAGGTGCTCCAAGGTTCTCACCATCAAAGTTGATGTGTCTCAGGATTCCCTGCATGACCGCTTCATAGAACCGTTCTAGAGCCTGCAGAGAATTTCAGAACATGCAACATTCTGTTGGACAGAATTCTATATATTTGCGTGGGATGGTGACTTCTATCTTGGCCCTGAGCAATGTCGTGGCCGAGGTACCTGTGAGCAGGGTGCGATTTTTCAGAAAACCAGAAGGGGGGATATGTTTCATATTTTAAGCAATATCAGTGGAATTACATTAAACTGTGATTAAAAATCCCCCCCGCCCCCCCAACAAATCACACCCTGCCTGTGAGTGTGTGTGTGTGTGAGTGTGAGTGCATTGTGAGAGTGAGTATGTGTGTGTGTGTGTGTGTGTGTGTGTGTGTGTGTGTGTGTGTGTGTGTGTGAATGCGCAATATGCGCCGTTGCCTCCTCCACTTGTGCTTGTGGCCTCGCCCCGCCTCCTGGCCCCTCCTCCGTGGAGAAAACAATAAAGTTTCCCAGCTGTCAGCCTAGCCACAACAACTTTTGAGGGACTGTTTTTCATTCACCATCCCAATTGCAAATGAGAAAAAAGACTTTACAATTGAGCTTTTGCAAGATACTGAAATATAATGCTGTTGTCAGTGATGTCATCATGACATATTACTTCTTGGTACGAGGAGACACGCACACGTGGAGGAGGCAAGGTCGCATATTGTAAGGCACTCTGTGTGTGTATTGAGTGTTCACCTTCTCGTGCTGTGTGCAGCTGCCTCTGCGCTTGCGTGGGATGGTGACCTCTATCTTGGCCCTGAGCAGGGTCATGGCGGAGGTGACCAGGACGATGTTGGCCAGCCCCTCCTGCATCACCACCGCCGCCACGTCCGCCTTCTGGGCAGGGTCACACGCTTGATCTGGGGTGGAGAACACATGAGAGCGCGCGCGCACACACACACACAGACACAGGTACATGCCCGCACGCACGCAGGTGCACGCACGCACACAGACACACACACGCGCGCGCATACAAATACACAAACACAAACACACACACACGCGCGCACACACACACACACACACACACACACACACACACACACACACACACACACGCACACAGGTACATGCGCGCACGTGCGCACACACACACACGCACAGAAACAGACACAGACACACACATACATGCACGCACGCACGCAGACATGGCACACACACCCACACACACACACCAAACCCATGCATGCACAGACACAAACACAAACACACACAAGCACACACACACACACACAAATCAGTGAAAGCTCTGGGCAGGGTCTCACGCGTGCTCTGGTGTAGAGGCACACACTGACACACACACATCATTAGAAAATAATACAACATCTAAAAAATGCTTCCCGAGGAGGATAAAAACATACAAACATACAGGAGGTTAAAAGCATACAAACCCCAAAATCAGAGTGGCTTACGATTCTCTCCGAATCACCCAGACATGCTGCACTCATATACACATACATACACACACAAACCTCTACACAACTCATAGTCATTGAGTGATCTTTACCGATTCTGTCCAAGACAATGCTGTCCCAGATCTTCTTGGCCAGAGTGAACTTCCTGTTGAGCTCCAGTTCAATGGTGTGGTAGGCTCCCATCTGAGGACGAGGACACACACACACACACACACACACACACACACACACACACACACACACACACACACACACACACACACACACACACACACACACACACACACACACACACACACACACACACACACACACAGTTTGTTACTGATAGTGCAGTAGTCTCCCATCCAAGAGAATGAGAATACAAATACAAACTGTACACAAGCAATCCCCTCTGAGGACAGAAATACAGACATACAAATGGACACAAGCAATTCAGTAGTGTGATATGCATCCATATGAAGGGATGACAGGCCAGTGGCCACACACACAAATTGTATTTAACACACACACACACACACACACACACACACACACACACACACACACACACACACACACACACACACACACACACACACACACACACACACACACACACACACACGTCAGTGACGGAGTCAAGTTCCCTCTTTTTACAGGAATACAATAGATTGGCCAATGTAACCACTGGCTTACTGCACCTTCCCCATCCTCTATCTCTATGCACACATTGCATTTAGTAGACTCCAGTCATTACATGGGCATACATGCACACCAGGGCTTGACATTAACTTTTCGCTTACCGGCCACTGTGGCTAGTGGTTTTCCTGAGTCACTAGCCATCCAGCTATCCAGCTATTCTACATTTTTTTTTTAATCATTTAACCTCAGAAGATGCGCTGCTTAAAGCAAGAAGATGAGTGCATGCCTTTCTACATGGAAATAAAACAAACAAATAGAAACCGTCATACCATAGAATAAGCTACCTGCCCAATTGGCTAGTGACACTGAAATTATTACCAGCCACAGCCCAGTTTTATCCACATTTTGCTGGTTGGCAGGTGCCAGTGTCAAGCCCTGATGCACACATTTGATCCCCAGAGAGATGGTTATATACTCAGTCAGACACAATGTGCATGTGTGCACACGCGCAGCCACACAATTTGCCCCAATACTGAATTGGTGCACACGTCCGATATCCATGGAGCAGTACACCCGAGTGATAAGCAGTATTGAAAAGTGAATACATTAACATAATTGATAACGGATAAATGTCATTCTTTACTTGAAGCAGTTCACCTTGACATACTGGTTCTCCTCCAGGTTGGTTCCTTTGACGCGGAGCTGGCATGCCTGGGAGTCAAAGTCGATGGTCTCCACACACACCGTCAGCGTGGTGCGCACTCGGGAGCTGCCCACACTGCCCGTGGAGGACTCAGTCGTCACCTTCCTGGTGAAGGGAGAAAATATGCGCGTGTGCGCACACACACACACACACACACGCATTATTATTGCAATAGTTATTACTATTAGGGATGTTAACCTGTAACCGGTTAACCGATAGTCGACCGGATCAACTTTAACCGGTTAAAATGTTCTGCCACCGGTTAACCGGTTGTAATAATAATAATAATTATAATGATAATTTCCTCCCAAAAGGCCCCCAAAAACAATAATTTTGAGGTTTTAGTTAGATAATTCAGCATTTTCCATCTGGCAACAGTGGCTGGACATGGCAGGTCCTGTCTGCGCAGCAAAAAAAAAGGCTTATGTGAAAAATAAAAAAATAAAAAACCAGTGCTGTGCATATCAGGCACGCGAACGTTGTAGAATTTAAGATTACCGGTTAACCGGTTAATGAGTCTCATTAGCCGGTTAAGAGTTTTTTCAATTTTCGCCATCCCTAATTACTATTGCTGTTATTAAAGGAGACGAGAGTGGATAGGACAGGAAATAAGAATAGAGGAGGGGAGAGGAGGAGAGGGGAAGTGAAGAGAAGAAAAGGTGGAGGAGAGCATAGATTATCTTGAGAGAAGAGGAGGAGAGGAGAATAAGAGGAGAGGACATGAGGGCAGCAGAGGGAAGAGGAAAAGACCGTGAGAAAGAGGAGGAGAGAGGAGAGTAGAGGACAGGACAGGATAGTAAGATAATAAGAAGAGAGGAGAAGAGGAAAGGGGAGAGCAGTCTGAAAGAATAAGATGAGAGAAGAGGAGTGGGGAGGAGAGGAAAGAAATGAAGAGAAGGAGAGGGTTAGATGAAGGGTGTAGCCTGGATCACAGACTGACTCAGGAGGAGGGAAGACGGGGGAACAAGAGGAAAGGAGAATTGACGATGAGGAGCATAGTAGAGGAGAAGTGAAGAGGAGGAGAGGAGGAAAGGAACGAAGACTGACAGACTGACGTACCTGATGGTCGAGGCTCGTAGACTGTCCCCCACCTGCACCAGGTTGTAGGTGTGCCACATGTCCTCAGCCTCCTCCGGAATCAGGGTCACCTGACTGTGACATTTCAGAGAGAGAGAGAGAGAGAGAGAGAGAGAGAGAGAGAGAGAGAGAGAGAGAGAGAGAGAGAGAGAGAGATGTCATCTAATACAGTACAACTTGTCAACACAAGTCATCTATTAGATTATGAGACTGCAAAAGAAAGGGTCCTCAACAGACCCAGTTGTTAGCTATTATGACATGAAGTAAAGAAACACCGGGGATTCTGATTCTATATTGCTTTCCAGTAAATAAGCAATGCAAATTACTGCACACTCAAAACAAAATTAAGCCAGCTACTGTGTTGTTGACATCCATGGAGGGAAGCTACAATCTAGCTAGCTAACCAATGTAAGCAATTTAGGGTTAGGGTTAGGGTTAGGTTTAGGGTTAGGGTTAGGTTTAGGGTTAAGGTTAGGGTTAGAAACAAAAAACTAACATCAACAAGATAACTGGCTCCGTCATATGGCGGTGGTACCGATAGTCTGGCTAGTGGGAGCGAGATGAAATGGGAGCGTCCTGAGTTGGGAGCGTCAATCTGGGAATCCTAACCAACAGCTGTGGATGTGGAAGAATCCCTGCACACTCTTAACAGAACAGGTGCCAACCGTGGCTCGGTGCAACGTGCACCAAATACCGGGCCTTGCCAACCGGGAAAGCTATCCAACAGCATGCAGCATAATGACCACAATGGGAGAAACTATGCGGTGAAAAACACATGAAGCAGCACGAACGCTAACGTGCTAGTGCACGACAAGCTAACATCTAGATAGTGTGCTCTGTCAATAAACCTACCCGGCATTGTCTTTTTCGATGTCTTTGTGGACTAACTTCATGACCAGATAGGTGTGTTTTAGAGTCGTGGGAAGATAAGCGGTGTTATTCCATTCATTTCAATGAATAAATCATTTTAAAGCCACATAAACGAGTCATCCCTCTACTATGGAATGAATCACTACAGTGGAGAGAATGTGTCGTCGCGTGCACATTGCGTCATCCCAATACAACAGTTCCATCTTTGGTCACTTCCGTGAGTGAGAAAGTGGAACAAAAAAGCACAACATTCACCCATTTAGTTGCATTTGCGACCCTTGGATTGCATACTAGAAGGGATTAAATGTGAGAAGGCTTTAGTTTGTGTGTCAAAGACTTATTTTGCACTGAATGAAACTCAAAGAAGCAGTGTAAGAGTGCAAAGGGAAACATGTAAGCCAGAGCTGTCAACATCCGACGTTGCTGTGCTGTCATCATACTAACAACTTCACCGTCGTCTGTAACATTGCTATGTTTTACTGCTATTGTTCTAATGTTAGCTACATTTAATAGATTTTGATCAATGCTTCTCCAGATCGAGAGGAACTTAATTATTTAGAGCTAGGCAGATTCACTGGTGTATGGATTCCTCTGTAGTTTGTAGTGTACGATGGACAGTATGTAACAGCCAATAGATAGTCAAAGATTTGCCTCGCCAAGCCCTGGGAGGAGTTGCTAATAGCCAATGAATCAACGAATTTCCCCTTCCGCCCGCCCCTATACGTGCGCTACAACCGCTTCCTCTGGTTAGGTCTCCGGATGGACAGGAGAGGGTGAAACTTCGAAATACGTTTTAACTTGGAGATCATCATCAAATTAAACTGTACAGTGGGCTCTCGACGAATATATATTTCGTTTATTAACCTTGTATTTTGCCCGCTTCATTGCATATTGTTAGTTAACCGCTGTTATCCCAGCGATAGCTGTGCAGTCAAGACCGCCGTGTTAGCTAGCTAGTTGGCTAGCTAGCGTCTAGCCCCTCTTTTGCTCCACCGTGTTGACTTCATTTCTGAGGGAAAATACCGCATTTAACAGAATCCAATGGCCGAATCTGATAAGTTGAACATCGACTCGATCATACAGCGTCTTCTTGAAGGTGAGGTGGACTGACGGCGCTTTCTCTTGGAGTGTGTTTGCTGTTCGCGGCATAGCGGAAGGCAAACATGGCCACACCAGACCATGGGCTTGAAGCATCCCAGCCGCTCTGCCATGTCTATTTAGGCTCTAGCCAGAAAGCTCTGCTTGTGTTTTCATCCCTGGCAGCGATAAAGTATTTTGCTGTGTTCTGTCAATAATTCATGTAAATGATTAGGATAATTTGGTTAAATTGTCTAAATGCTACATTGGTGAGTTACATGACGCACAGGAATGACAACATGCATGAGCTGTCATCAAAATATAGCATGGCAGTATTTCGCAGATCAAAAATGTGCGCCGACTTTGACTCAAGTTGGTGTTAAAATGTAATGGATGTTGAGGATGGCATCATGTAGTTATACGACTGGGCAATCACTGTATTACTTTTATACTCTAAACTTTATTAAGCAGAACTACACTGGTAATGAGGGATAGTAGTACAAATAGGAAGGGTTTTATCCCCTGACAAAATGTTTATGTATTATTGCTCCTCGCTGTGAGAATGGTGGGCATGCATATAAACAAAATTGATGAGCAATCGCGTCTGGTAAAATAAACGGTCTTGATTACTTTATTTGAGGGCGGCATATTATGCTATCTGATACATGAATGTGCGTTTAAGTCAAATTGGACTTCTTCAACTGCGCACATCAATTGTCGCTTGGTCGCGAACCAGTTTGGTTCCTGGCACATCAGGGACAGCCGATCATGAACGGTGGGTGGAAGTCTGCTGCAGACAATTTGTCCTGGCCCCTTGGGACCAGTGAACCTCTGGGCCTGGATCCCGGAAAGCCCGGAAAGTTTGTTTAAATTAAACCAACCCTGGAGAGGTGCCTTTCGGGGCCGTATAGGTAGGGCTGAAGCCCTGGGCAACTTCCAATCATAATACTAATAAAATAAAAGGTTGTTGTAGTAATCATGTGCTACATTACATGTATGGAAGGGCCAAAACAAATCTAGCCCAGGGGGACTCTGGTAATGTTAAAGCTCCTCATTTGAACTGACCATGCTTGTAGAGAAATCCACCTCCACAGGGAATGATTGTCATCAAAGCAATCTATGCAGTGCCTTGTGTATTTTAAAGGAACACAACGCTATACATGTAGTATTAAGCAAGTTGTGTTGGAAATGAAATAGGCTTCAGCTCACTTACTGTGAAGATTCCTAACGTGTCTGTGTCTGTGTGTCTCCATCTCCATCTCCACAGTGAAGGGTTCCAGACCGGGCAAGAACGTCCAGCTGACGGAGAATGAGATCCGTGGCCTGTGCCTCAAATCCCGCGAGATCTTCCTCAGCCAGCCCATCCTGCTGGAGCTGGAGGCTCCACTGAAGATCTGCGGTGAGTGGGGCTGTAACGATATTGTATTGAACCGAGAAATCGTGATACACAGAGTCATGATACTGTATCGTGATACAAGGAGGCCGTATCGTGATACACCCTTTTAACGTTTTGATACCCATCAGCCCAGAAAACAACCACACGATATGAAGTGAGAGTGCATTATTATATAGAAACTTTTAAAAATGATTAGTAGCCTCTTGTAACCTTTTCTACCTATAAACTATCATAGTTTTTATTCATAAAGTTTATAATGTTGGCAAATGTGAAATCGTGGGGTGTATCGAACCGCAGGTCATGAATCGTGATACAAACCGAATCGTGAGTTGAGTGTATCGTTACAGCCCTAGCGGTGAGTGTCATCATCGACTGGCTGTAACTAGGGATGCCACGATAACTGAAAAGCGCTACAAAAATGTCGTCAGTAAAAGCTGGATTTAAACTACAAGTATTATCACTGTGGATAACCATATCGAGCATCAGTGTGCTACAGTGAGCCATACCAATTCCTCCTTAAAATCTGCTGTGCAGGTGCCCTTTGTTAGCCTGGTTCTCAACGACGGTCCGTGTGTGTAGATCCGGAGCCCCCTGGGGGAGTGGAGCTACACACACTACCGTCTGGTAGCGCTACTATTAACATGCTCTTCTTCTCGAGTAGAAAATAAGCGGAGCATTTATTGCTTAAATATAAACGGCAGCCCGTATTGATGAGTCACAGGACAGATTATAGACTATATTTACTCTTTAGAGGTGAACAGAAAATGTTTTTGGAGGAATTTGTTGGTGGTGAGTTGCAATAAATACACCATTTATTTTCTGACTCGAGAAGAGCATGTTAACGGCAGTGCTACCAGACGGTAGTTTGTGTACACACACACACACACACACACACACACACACACACACACACACACACACACACACACACACACACACACACCGTCGGTGAGAACCAGGCTAGCATTTTGTAGCAAACAGTCTAATATCAAAGCTGGAATGATGAATTGCTGAAGCTCATTTGTGCCGTTAAATGCATGACGGGTGAATATTTCTTTATCACTTGAGAATGGCGGGTATGTTTGTTGGGGGTATTGGTATCGGTAAGACCTGTTTTATTTTTATTTTTTTATTTGTGGTATCGTGCATCCCTACTTATTTGCTCATCCATCCACTCCTCCCTTCATGTCTGTCTCCCCTCTCAAACTGGTGTGTGTTTTTGTTGTGAATGTCTTGAGTTTTTTGACACTATGGCTGTCTTCGATGATGGTAATTTGTGTCTACCATGGTGACCCACTGAGGCTTATTTGTGTAACTGAACAGTCATTTTTTTTCTTACCTGTTTCAGGTGATGTGCACAGTCAGTACCATGACCTCTTGAGGTTGTTTAGTATGGTCGCTTCCCGCAACTATCTGTTTCTGGGGGACTACATGGACAGAGGATGCTCTAATAAGCATATAATGTATTCATGCTAACAATAATACAAATGTATATTTTTCTCTCTCAGGCGATGTGCACGGTCAGTACCATGACCTGTTGAGGCTGTTTGAGTACGGTGGCTTCCCTCCCGAGAGCAACTACCTGTTCCTGGGGGATTATGTGGACCGAGGCAAGCAGTCCCTGGAGACCATCTGCCTTCTGCTGGCCTACAAGATCAAGTACCCCGAGAACTTCTTCCTTCTGCGTGGCAACCACGAATGCGCCTCCATCAACAGGATATACGGCTTTTACGATGAATGTGAGTGTGCAGTGCACGCAAGCACAAAATATATGCAATATATTGCTTCTGTGATGAGTGTCAGTGCATATGAACATGCAGTGAGTTTGAGTGGGTATGCACTGACTGCACATATGCACATAATACATGCAGTTTCCAATTGAATGGATTCTGAGTTGTGTATACGCACACACACACACACACACACACACACACACACACACACACACACACATACACATACACATACACATACACACACACACACACACACACACAAAAACACAAACACGAATACACATTCACACATGAGGGAAGCTCCCATATATGCCATTGTGTGAGAATGTGCGCACAGGTATACACACACACACACACACACACACACGCATTGTAAGGTAGTTAGTTGCCCCTATCTAACTCCTCACCTTTATGTATGCATTAACGTGTCAGTATGAGTGTACGATCTAAATGTATGCATGTCTGTAGGGAGAGAACACAGCGTTTACCTCTGGTCCGAGCGTTCACGCGACAGCTGGGCCACCACAATCTCCAGGCCCTCGGTAGGCGACCAATGCAAGCCCAGCGCTTCTTCTCCTCTTCAGTGTTCAGAGTTTGTGAGGAAAGCCCCACGTATAGTCCTTAAAATCCAAAAGTCTTCAATCTCTTCAACTGGGTGTGCGAGACAGTCTCTAAATATCCGGTGAGTCCTAACAAACCTCTCGGCAGGTGTTTTCTCCAATTGCCTGCTCAAGGCCTAGCAGGCCCGGCGGCTAGCACGCGAGAGCCACCTCTCCTGAGGTCTCGCTCCGGAAGTTCCCCGTGACCTCTGAACCCCTACCTTTTATAGGTAACCAGTTGCGTCTCCCCCGTGTGATGTGGATATGATAGTGGGCTGTACTGTTCTGTGCACCTACTGACCCTTTACATCGTAACAGTCTTTCCCCCCTCAAACCATGTTTTTTAATAAAAAAAACATTTTTATCTTTTATACCTCTTTTTTTTAAATACATTTTCTCATCTTTTATCCTTTTTTTTTCAACTCTACACGTTTTCCTCTTTTCTAAAATCAAATACATATTATTTACATCATTTTCTAAAACTCACCGACCAAACAGACATAATGGACGCCAAAACACATGTCAAAACCAAAAGTCAAAAGGCACCCCGGCAGCTCACAGGACAGTCCTCAAAAATAGTAATTATGGCCAGTAATCATAGCTACTGAGGTCTCAAGTCACCCCAAAGACCCACCAAAGTATGCCATGGTCGTGCCTGGCACCAGGCTTCGGTATGCCGCCTAGCAGGTAACGCCAAGCCCGATGCATAATGGCCTGACTGTACACCGGAAGCACTAGGCCCCAGCCAAACCATCTCTGACCATTACCCCCCAACTCAGCCAAGAGGGTCCACTCCTCAACCACTGCACAAGACCACCACGAGAGCCTGCGTGGGTGCCACACCACAAACACTGCTCCCTTAGCTTGCTGCTCAACAGGCACATGACGTAGGTTCCCTGCCAGTTCATCATCATCAGTATCCTTAACAGGTGAATCAAGAGCTGCCCCTCTTAACTGCACATGTTCATCATCCTTCTGAGGATCACAAACATCTGATTCACAAAAAGCAAAGAAACTATCACCAAGGTCCACAATTTCATTGTCTGTCTGAACATTACTAAAGATCTTTGACTCACACAAGGCCAAGAAAGAACCACAAAGCTCCTCCACATTGTCACTGTCACCTTCCTGAGAATGACAAAGAACATCCCCTTCCCCAATGGCACACAAAGCATCACCCAGTTCACTGTCCCTCTCCTGGACATTCCTAGGCTCATCAGTTTCAACCCAGGCAAGAAATGTATTGCAAAAACCAGCAGTGTCCTGATCAGAGTCTACACAGCCCTCTGTCACCTCACTGACATTAGTGGCCCTGCTCTGCAAATCAGACAAAATACTCAGGCCGCGATTGTCATCCATATGATCAGCTACACCAGCCCCAATAACATTAACATCGTTGCTACAGGGTTCACGTAAAGTTACATCGGCAAAAATGGTATCCGCCAAATCCACTGTTTCCATGTCAGCCTCTTCATTAGCCTCAGGCACATGCAAACGGCGCACCAGCTGTGCGGGAGAGCCCAAAGATAACACAGAATGTTTCTGAGGGAAAACTTTAACTCTCTCGCTTTCCAGCGGTTCATTCCCCCTTTGCATCCTTTCAATTTCTCGCCTCGTCCTCTCTACGCTTCGCTGCAGTTGTACCATTTCTTCGTCATGTAATCTTATGGCATCTGCCTCTTTATCACTTGCTTCTACCCCAAGCCACATTAACAACACATCCATGAGCTCAGGTTTCCTTGCCTCAAGTGATACCTTTACCCCACAAAAGTCAACTACTGCGCGCACATCTGGTTTCGGAAGACTCAGCAACCGAAGTCGCGTCACCTTCTCTAACATAAACGCTTCCGCATCAAATTTCGACATTTTCCTACGTCCTCTCTAGCCACTCCAATCAAAATGAATGAAAATACCAGCGCGGCAACAGCAAATTACGCAGCAGAACCATACAGCAGACTTACCCCTGAAACATGAACGAACACAGCTAACTCATTGCTTAGCCCCCAGATGCCAGCTCTACTCTCGTTCACATAATTACGGCTCGAGCCCCCTTTACACTGTCCAACACACGAAGCACAGCACATCATCCCAGCTCACGGTCCCAGCTAGCTAGCTAATTAGCACTCTGACATAGCGCACGTCAAACCCCAAACATTCCATGAACCAATAAACACAGCTAGCTTGCCTAACTTCCAATTCCAAATGGCCTACAAACACAAACACCCCGGCTCGTTTATCTAGTTTCAATCCCGGACGTAGCCACCACATGTAAGGTAGTTAGTTGCCCCTATCTAACTCCTCACTTTTATGTATGCATTAACGTGTCAGTATGAGTGTACGATCTAAATGTATGCATGTCTGTAGGGAGAGAACACAGCGTTTACCTCTGGTCCGAGCGTTCACGCGACAGCTGGGCCACCACAATCTCCAGGCCCTCGGTAGGCGACCAATGCAAGCCCAGCGCTTCTTCTCCTCTTCAGTGTTCAGAGTTTGTGAGGAAAGCCCCACGTATAGTCCTTAAAATCCAAAAGTCTTCAATCTCTTCAACTGGGTGTGCGAGACAGTCTCTAAATATCCGGTGAGTCCTAACAAACCTCTCGGCAGGTGTTTTCTCCAATTGCCTGCTCAAGGCCTAGCAGGCCCGGCGCTAGCACGCGAGAGCCACCTCTCCTGAGGTCTCGCTCCGGAAGTCCCCCGTGACCTCTGAACCCCTACCTTTTATAGGTAACCAGTTGCGTCTCCCCCCGTGTGATGTGGATATGAT
>NC_085873.1:24971599-25014099 GCF_034702125.1 Engraulis encrasicolus
CGCCGCACTGCTCCCTTGTGGCGCCATTGGGGAATGCCGATGCACCGATGAGGCATAAAAGCAATTTTGTTGCGTGCAGTGTGCACTTGTGTGCTGCGGAGTGCTGCGTCAAAATGACAATGGGAATTGGAGTTTCCCAGGTGGGAAAGGAGGTCACTTGCGCTCTAGCCTTTTTGGTGCTCACAGTCTGGGACTGAAGTCAGTTGAAAAAAAGCTGGTCCACTCTGATGACTCTGATGAAGTGTGTCAAAACGGTGGTCATGCTTGCCCCACAATAAAATAACAACAAAACGTATCCTGTGTGCTCCAGTCATCCTTGGCCCAGTCTCTTTGAAGTGGACCAGCTTGTTTTCAACTGACTACTTTCTCAGGTGAGCTTTCACTTCACTTTTCACTTCACTACTAACTCGTAATAATGTCCATATTGTCCCCCGCAGGTCTTTCCCCAGACCTCCAGTCTATGGAGCAGATCAGGCGTGTGATGCGGCCCACGGACGTGCCGGACCAGGGCCTGCTGTGCGACCTGCTGTGGGCCGACCCCGACAAGGACGTGACGGGCTGGGGGGAGAACGACCGCGGAGTCTCCTTCACCTTCGGAGCCGACGTGGTCGCCAAGTTCCTACACAAGCACGACATGGATCTCATCTGCAGAGCACATCAGGTGAGAGAGAGAGGGGCACACAACACACACACACACACACACACACACACACACACACACACACACACACACACACACACACGCAAAAAAACTCAAACTAGATACGGGTGAGAGAGACACAAGCACACACTCACAGTGGGCCAAGTTTCCTATACAAGCAAGACATGAGCCATGTCTGCAGAGCACATCAGGTGAGCGAGACACACACACACATTCACACACACACACTCACACACACACATTCACACACTCGCCCTCACTGATAACGAGACACTGGCTAGATGAGAGAGAGGGCTATGAAAGCACACACCCAGACATAGTGGCCATAGTGGCCATAGTGGCCAAGAGCACATCAGGTGAGATGAGGTGACATACACCCAGACACACAGATGTGGGTCGCCACCTTCCTACATAAGCAAGACATGAATGAATGAATGAATGGATGAATGAATGACTTAATTGTCATTATATACGTACGACGAAATTAGTAATGTGCAGATGCTCCCAGTGCTTGAAAAACATCAAACTGGATGAAAAATGAAGACTTTAAAAAGTTATCTATCTGTGCAAAATTTAGTGTGCAGATGGCTTTTGGATAAAAACTGCCTTTTAGTCTATTAGTTTTTGTACACAGAGCCCTGTCACGTCTGCCTAATGGCAGCAGCTCGAACAGTTAATGTCCAGGGAGGCAGGGTTCTCTGACATGGACCTGATCACGTGACACACACACACACACACACACACACACACACACACATACCACGTGAGGAAGAACAACAGTGATATTAGTCCAGAGGGGGGCCTCCCCCAAGGTCCTACACGAGGACAATGTGGATCTTCCCTGCAGAGTTAAGGGACAGACATGGACGCACGCATGGCCAAGTTTCCAGCAGAAGCACAACACGGGCCTCATCTGTGAAGCCCATCAGTCACACACACATGCACACACGCACACACACGCACGCTCACGCACCCTCAGTGGCCAAGTTTCTACACAAGGAAAGCATGAATCTGATCTGCAGAGCGCATCAGGTGAGACACACACACACACACTGTATGATCAACATTATTCACCATGTGTCACCATAGACATCAAGAACTAGTCCTATGTGTAGATTCAATGAAGCCGTTGCGATGCATTCTAGTGTGAAGGCCAGTGGCTCCACGCATTCAAAGCACGTGTGCCCTTCAGTAGGGCCGTCTGTCAGAATGCAGAACTCAAAGCAAACTTCCACATTCTGTTACTTCAGATTCCATTGTTGTCATAACAACCTGCCTAGCCTGCGTGCCTGCCTGCGCTCCTCTGCTGTTGCTGTCAACGATTGGTTGATTTAACATGCTGGTCTACTATATCTGTCGCTCGCCGCCATCTGGAGTGTATCCTGAGGACGGCTCATCAAGACAGTGTTTCTCAACCTTTTTTTTAGGCGAGGCACCCTTTCAATTCATGAAAAATCTCAAGGTACCCCAAACCAACAAGCCGTAACATGGCATCGCATCCGATACCACGCAAGCTTAGAAAAGAAACACATTTGGAGACGTCACACAACCTACTGTACATTCGAAGTTGCAGCTATTTCTCAGCCAGGCTATGTGTAGGCCATACTCGGGCAACCTAAATTTACTTTATTGCGGGTAAATGGTAGATGAAGGATTCCACTGACTAAGCTTTAATTTAGACAAATATGTATTACATTACATTATTTATTTATTTAGGTCAATTTCACATACCGTTAGCCAAGTTTATGCGGCACCCCTGAGGGGGGCTTGCGGGATCCCGGGGCACCCCGGTTGAGAAGCCCTGCATCAAGACACTGTCAGAGTTAACTGCTTGACATTGGCACCTGCCAAATTCTGGTAAAACTCAGCCTTGGCTCATAATAATTCCAGTCTCACTATCCGCTTTGGCTGGTAGTGTTTGCTATTATTCTTCGGTGTGAAATACAATACCCGGAGAAAATTAGACATATAGGTTTAAGTAATATATATATATATATAGTTTGGTATTTTAAATACAGTTTCATACAGTAAGTTAAATGGGGCCAGTTTTGGGTTCTTCAAGGTTAATGCCGTGCTAGATACGCACCCAAAGTAGTAATTGTGAGTAAAGTAAACTTTGTCAAATGGCGGCCTCTGGTGGCCGGGATGGATATGGCAGGATTGAGACATAACACTTAAAGGTTTGCTTCACCATCAGTAACATGTCCTGTTGGCTGAAAGCTTGCCAACCCCCCACAGTTGAACTCTTGCGTGAAGTTTTGATGACTCTACAGCCATTTTGTCTGCCATTAGCCAAAGGTTTGCTGACCCTTCACTAACGCCGTTTCCCATTGGCTGCGTGTTGCAGGTGGTGGAGGACGGCTACGAGTTCTTTGCTAAGCGTCAGCTGGTGACTCTCTTCTCTGCGCCAAACTACTGCGGAGAGTTCGACAACGCCGGAGCCATGATGAGCGTCGACGAAACACTCATGTGCTCCTTCCAGGTGTGTGTGCGTGTGTGTGCGCGTGAGTGTGTGTGTGTGTGTTTCTGTCCTTGTGTGTTCATGTTTGTCTATTCATGTTTGTATGTATTCATGTCTGTGTATTAGGTCTGTAACGATACACTCAACTCATGATTCGGTTTGTATCATGATTCATGACCTACGGTTTGATGCACCCCACGATTTCACATTTGTCAACGTTATAAACTTCATGAATTAAAACTATGATAGTTTACAGGTAGAATAGGTTACAAGAGGCTACTAATAATTTTTAAAAGTTTCTATATAATAATGGTGACGCTTGGAAGCGCTATCAAATCTTATTATATGGTTGTGACGTCATCGGTCGAATGCTCCATTCATTTCAACGGGGCTCCCCAACGTTCGCACGTCTGTTATTTTTCGATAACGGACGGGTTGGTCTATAACAGACCGCTGTCAATGGCAACAAGACTTTTCACTGCTAAAGCGACTTTTCAACAAGACTCTAATCAGCTGCTGTGATAGACAACACCTGTTGTCCTGGCTACCTAGCTGTTAGCGGTGTTCCACAACGGCACTGTTTTGTTTTGCGCAGCAACAATCTTTTGACATTAAAACTATAGTAGACTTCACATTAAATAGGCCTAAAGAAATGTCCCCGCCATGTGTGAATCATTTAAGTATATCCATATAATAAGGGGGTTAACTTTCGGCGAGTCGGTCGCTTTGTGGAATAGCAGCACTTCAGAGAGAACAAGACCCCTCCGCTCCGCGTCGGGGTCTAAAGATTCTCTCTGTCGTGCTGCTATTCCACGGTAGCGACCTTCTCGCCGAACGTTAACCCTTACATATCATGTGGTTGTTTTCTGGTCTGATGGGTATCAAAAAGGGCATATAACAATACTACCTACTTGTATCGCGATTCAGTATTGTGACTGTGTATCACGATTTCTCGGCTCGATACAATATCGTTACAGCCCTACTGTGTATGTCCATGTCCGTGTGCATGTGCTTGCCCATGTCCATCTCTCTGTATCCATGTCCATCTCTGCGTATGTTCATGTTTGCCCGTGTGTGTGTGTGTGTCTTCTCAGATCCTGAAGCCTGCCGATAAGAAGCTCTACTACAGTGGCGGCGGTGGCTTTGGTTCTGGAAGACCTGTGACTCCGCCCAGGAACTCTGCCAAGCAGGGAAAAGCCAAGAAATGACACGCCCCCATGTTCCTTCCTCCCTCCCTTCTGCACTCATCCGTTCCCTTCACCTTCCTCCAGCTCCTCTTTTCCTCTACTCTACCTCTTTCTTCTTCTCTTTTCTACCTCTTCTCCTCCTCCTCATCCACCTGTTTTTTTTCTCGTTATTGATGTCGTTTTTGTTGTTACATTCTTGTTTTTCTCTCTTTATTCTGCTCAAATGCTATGCCTTTCCAAATCCTTTTTTTCTTTTTCATTATTTTCTTTCTTTTTGTTTCTTCCCTCTGTTTCCTGGTTCTGTCTGGAGTCCAGAATCGGCCCTGGCCAGCTGCATCTGGTCTGGATCCACAGAGTACCACGGAAACCTAAAATGTTCAGCACCAAATGTCCAAATTTTAATCAGAAACACCATTTTCATCCCAAAACTACCTGAAAACAGGGCTTTGCGTGCAAAATGGCAAACCAACCCTTAAATGGGTGATTTGGTTTGGTTATTTCCACCTTAAGCTTTTTTTTAAACAACTTTGTGTGTGAATGTGCGCGCATGGGAGGGGCAGGGGTGTATTTGGGCCTGTACATTCGCTTACCAATGGGGTGTGTGTGTGGGGTTTTTTTGGGGGGGGGGTTTTTTTTTTTTTTTTTTCGTTTCTTTTTGGGAGGGGAGGGTGGGGGGGATTGGATGGGGTGTGAATCATGCATTCACACTTGGAATTGGATGTCTGACCAATTACTGATTGGTCGTGTGTGTGTGTGTCTGTCTTAATGTCTGTCTGTCCGTCTGTGTTGGAGTAAAATAAAAGCATTTCCCCCCGGGCTGCCTGTAATCCGCTCTTGTCCTGGAGTTGTAGCGTTCCCTTGTGGGTTCATCTATGTCTGCCTTCAGGTGACACCCCCACCCCCAACATCCCTTTGACTTCCCAAAAAACATACCCTGCTACCGTTTAACTTACCTGGTCATCCACAACATACCATGGGCACCCCAAATTCCTACTCGCTACCGTAAAATCTACATTGCCACCCCAAACCCAGCTTGGTAACCGCAAATTTACCGCTCCACTGTCTTTTCCTTAAAACTGATCCCGGCCTGTTGACACTCCCAAGTCTACCCTGAAACCTACCACCTTTCAGCTTAAACGCGCCCTAAAATTTACTCTTCCACTAAACCCCCTCCCCTCACTCACTTTGGCGCTCTTTTCCACCCCAGTAGCACCACAAATGTACCCCTGCTACAGCCCCCTGATAAGTCACCCCCTAATTTACTTGTGTCTTAGACCCTTACCTCTACCTCGCACCTGCAAACCTAAAGGTTAGAAGCACAATGTTGCCGTCCGGCACACAGGGTGGGTCATCCAACCCTACTCTACTCCCTTCTCCAGATGTCCCCGCCACTCCCCCATCTTGCTGTTCACCCAAGCACCATACAGGGAACACCCCCCAAAAACTTGCTCCCCACCCCCTTACCACACCTTGGCACATCTACCGGGCTAGTTAACCTTTCAGAGTGTATTGTCACACCAGTGTGACGGGAATGTTCGGGCAGTGAAAGTTCTATAGAATTCTGGGCGCCATACAATACAATTTGGAATTTTAGAATCTTGCATTGTTATAGAACACATTATTTTTATGGAATGTTCAAAAACCCACACTCTTAGGCCGGCCGCACACTGGCTCCGACAGCACTGCGGCGCACTTTTGCTTCCGACAGAATTCGGACCCCCAAACCCAATTTCAGACGAACATTGCATTGATAGTCAATGGGCGGCGCCGACAAAATAGAACTTGTCTCTAATTGCTATCCGACATCGGCGAATGTCCGCGGACATCGGCGCCAGTGTGCGTGGTTCTATTGAAAACAATGGAATCGAATTTTAGCTGAGCAGTGCTCAGCACTTTGTCGGAGCCGGTGTGCGGAAGCCCTTACCAAGAAACTATAGCCTGTCACACCAACATGACTCCACAAACCTGGCCCCACACTTTCATGCCCTACGCTATGGGGAGGGCGGTGAACGCTTGGTCAGGTGGTCTAACCAATTTGTGTGTAGTCTAGGCAACCAAGAAACCAGTCCAATGACGCCACCCTTCTCCACCCCCCCGACAGTGCCAGGGGCACAGCACTCCCTGGCACCCCCATATACAGTATATAGACCACGAGATGCCATGTTCACCTTTTTGGGCCTGGGTCAGCGCAACCACCTTCGTCCAGGGTCCTGTATTTTTCCACCTACAGGATTTGAATTCAGCCATTCGTTTGCGATACAAATGGCACGTAGACCGGTCCGATTGCACCGCCATGATTGCACCCTCCAGTGTCCCATAAGGGGCAGCCTACAGCGACAAAGGGGTTCAGTGACACCTTTGCACACCCCCAAAATTTGCAACCCACACCTTCGCACCCAAGAGGGGGGTGTGGAGAAAGCTCTCACCTTGGCTGTGCCCAGGACCAAATTATCCTAAAAGGGCCCCTCCCCCAATACATACAATATAATGGGGACTCAATTGCGTGTGTCCCCCCCCCCCGGTCCAGGACAACTGACCAACCATTTGTTCCCCTGATCTGTGGACCTGGTCACCCTTTACAGCAAGGGGAGGGGGTGGTTGAGTAAAGTGGAGAGCACTTGGCCCAAAAACACACACAGGGGAGGCTGTTACACTGCCGCACACCGTTTTTAAAATGTCAAAAACTCATAATGGTGTGTGTATGTGGGTGTGATTCTTGAAGGTGGGAGACTGTGAAATCTAGTCACATGTGCACATGTACACATGTGTAGTGTTTGGGGAACATGCGTTTGTTTATTTGTTTGTGATGAGTGGAATACATGTCATTTGGCCTCGGTGGTTGGGCACCACGTGTGAAAAAGTGTGATTTGTTTGGACTGTGTGCAGCACATGTGGTGTGACCTTATTGGTTTGATCACCCGCGTGCTATGATCTGATTGGTTGGCTGTAGTACATATGACAACCTAATTGGCCAGATCTCTCCTTTGCTATGGCCTGGTTGGTTGGGTAGCACATGGGTGGATCCCAATATACGGACTCCTGTCCTCGACCTGTGCTTGTGGCCTTGCGCTTAGCTGACACCTCGTGTCCATGGAGAAAACGTTAAAGTTTCCCCGCTGTCCTGTCATCCTAGCCACAACAACTTTTGCGGCACTATTCTTCATTCACCATACTGATTGCAAATGAGAAAATGACATTAGAACTGCGTTTTTGCAAGATATTGAAATACACTTCTGTCGTCAGTGACGTCATCGCAAGGCCACAAGCATGTAAGGGAGGACGGGAGTCCGGATATTAGAATGCTCCCACAGTCTTAAGATTTTGTTTCACTTCATTTCGCTTCTGAAAAAAAAGTAGTTTTCATCCTCACTGTGTATTTTGTTTTTGTTTTCCATTTTCATCAGTATATGGTGGTCTGTGGAGTTGAAGACTGGAGTTGTTTTTGTCCGTTCCGAGACCAATTCATGACTTTAAAATGTATGATAATGTAAAGTGCGGGGAAGATGGTGTGTGTGTATGCGTGTGCGAGCGCACCTTCGTGCTTGGGTGTTCAACGAGAATGCCGTTACTGTTACACCGTATACCCATCGCTCTTGTGCTGGTGTATTCTGTTTGTGTGTGAGAGAGGGACAGGGTAGGCGATGACGGAAAACTAGCACCAATTAAGAGATTGTAAAAGTCAAAGATGCACCCCCTCTCTGTGATAAACCTGGCTAAGTTAACCTACGGGAAGTGGTAAACCTGCTTATTTTACCACTAAGTCGAGGTTAAATGAACCTGGCTTACTACTGAGCCAGGTTCTTGGAGTATCTTCCTGAAGAAGAGATATAGAAATTAAAGCTATGAAATTTGAATTTGTGAATACAGGAGGGATATTGGGTTCATGAAGTTGCATCTCCAGACCAGGTCTCACCAACCAATCTGTTTGCTGACGCATTTTTGTTTGTTTGCTTTGCTCGTTTGTGAGACAATCTGTCTGCAATGCTGTTATAGCTGATGGGACGTCATGACAATTATTTTTAAAGTTGCAAAGACAGAAGTGCATCGCCTACCCTGTGTGTGTGTGTGTGTGTGTGTGTGTGTGTGTGTGTGTGTGTGTGTGTGTGTGTGTGTGTGTGTGTGTGTGTGTGTGTGTGTGTGTGTGTGTGCGTGCGTGCGTGCGTGCGTGCGTGCGTGTTGGAGAGAGATTGGCAGAGAACGAGAGAGATTGGCAGAGAGATATATAAGGGTGTGTGTGTGCACTGGCCCCTTGCACAAAGAGTGGGGGCCACACTAGCAGGATACAGAAAGAAACTTTTAACCGATTTATTAAATAAAAGAGAAGCCCATTTGTAGTAGTAGTAGTAGTGGAGGGTAGTCCACCACCACCAAACACTACCACCCCGGGCACCACAGACTTAAATAAATAATACACACAATAACTTTAGGAGTCTCATGAAATGCTCGTAGATTTTTACAGCTTTAATTACTTGAAGGAGAACTTTTTTTCTTTTTTGTAGTATTCATAAAATCAAACCAATAAATTCAGAATCTGATGACGATGGTGAGTCTCAGTGTCATGTGTTTATGTGTATTGTGTTGTATTGCGTGTGTGTGTGTTTGGTCTATGAATTCATGGCTATCAGAAGGGATGGGCAGTCTTTGTAAGATTGGATGACGTACAGAAAACCTCTTCTAATGTATGAGAAAACAACTTGTTTACGAAACTAGAGAACAAAAATATATTGAAGAAATAAATAACCAATGTCAACTGTAACTGTAACTAACTCCTCTAAGACATTAAAACTACTTTCACCCCTGGGTGTCAGTGAAGCACGAGCCCAGAAGCAAAAGGAGAGGATGGGAGGGTGGATATTGAAAGGGATTCCAAAGATAGACTTGCACACAAACTTTTGAAAAAAGCCTTCCTGCTCTGAAGAAGTGGCAGTGGCTCCCTTTAACCAGCAGATGGCGATATAGTCAACTTTGCGCCCCTCTTCATTCCATGTGTGACCACCTGCCCTGCCAGGGAGATGAGTGACTGGGGTTGGTGCAAGGGATAATATGTGGAGTACTGAACTGGAGCTTAGCTGCACCAGTTGAAGTTATATGTGGAAGAAGGTGAGCAACTGTTGACAGCGCAAGGAGGTTATAACATTTTCAAAAGGCACTTTTACATGACCCCGGCCCGGCCCAGGGGTTGTGCGGGTGGCATTCTCACAGAACTCTTTCCTGGCAGGCCCTTAAGTTTGAACAAATAAAGACAGTTCATGGAGTTAATTCATGAATGAACCATGACGTACGTGGTGGCTGAACTTCTTTGTGAACGTCATACATGGAGTCCTGACCAATGTACACTCTTCAATCATTGTAAAGGATGTGCTCTTTATGAAATTCATGTAATTTTTAAAGTGTAATAGAATTTTACTGTTTTATCACCACTTGTTCTAAAACTGATATTCATTCTGCTCCAGGCACTACTGAAAATCTACTGAATCACTCACAATTCGTTTTGAATTGTTGTGCTTTTACTTTCAGTGACTTTCAGGTCATAGCATAGACCTCGATCATAATTTTGATAATAAGGGGTGAACTAAACACTAAGGTGATGTTTGTAAATGCTATTACTCTGAAATTTACATGAATGAACACACAAGTTACATAGATCTAAAGTGTGTGTAACAAATACATAATTAATACAACTACTTATACAAATACATAACTCTATAATAGTCAATACATGGAACTCAAATGCAACCAGATCCACACTATCCTATTTATAAAAAATATGTATATATATTATATATGCTTTTTTCAAACATTGCAATTATCATTTATTTATTTTAAAATTGAGCTAACAATTTGGGCCACCACCCTCACAATTTATTTTTTATTATTATAGGAGTGAAGTCTGTTTCCATCTGAAAAACCGCAAACCTCACATCTCTCTCTCTCTCTCTCTCTCTCTCTCTCTCTCTCTCTCTCTCTCTCTCTCTCTCTCTCTCTCTCTCTCTCTCTCTCTCTCTCTCTCTCTCTCTCTCTCTCTCTCTCTCTGCTGGTGTGAACTCTGACACAGTGCTGAACAGAACTGCAGTGCAATCTGCTGAAGTGAATTCTCTCTCTCTCTCTCTCTCTCTCTCTCTCTCTCTCTCTCTCTCTCTCTCTCTCTCTCTCTCTCTCTCGTAGTCCACACACACTTTGCCTAGTACCTGAAGTCAATGTGTGTTCCATAGGATGCCCTGGCAAGGCAAGGCATGACACTCCTTCCAATGGGGTCCTCCATACACACACACACAAAAGACAGTGTGCCTGTGGCTATTGATAAAATAACTGAAGCTGTCGTTCTGTGAAGAGTGCTTTGCAGTTTGGCTTACCTCTGGGTTTAGCTGCAGCTTTGAGATGGAGTGTAAATGATCTTGCTGTGTGTGTGTGTGCGTGTGCGTGTGTGTGACCTTCAATGAGGCTGTTGAAATGCCCTACATGATCAATTAAAAATATCTCATCCCACCTAATCAGACGCATGCTTAAAGGGACACTGTGTGAGATTTTTAGTTGTTTATTTCCAAAATTCATGCTGCCCATTC
This sequence comes from Engraulis encrasicolus, assembly GCF_034702125.1. Classification (NCBI taxonomy): domain Eukaryota; kingdom Metazoa; phylum Chordata; class Actinopteri; order Clupeiformes; family Engraulidae; genus Engraulis; species Engraulis encrasicolus. Next base: position 24,982,472 of record NC_085873.1, read on the forward strand.
ACTAATGTTACTTTTTTCATGAATACTTACCACCACCATGAAATTCTAAGTATTCACTATGACAGGAAAAATTGCACTTTTCATACATGAAAAGGGGTATCTTCTCCATGGTCCGCCATTTTGAAATTACTCTACAGGAGACCCCTGGTGGCGCACAACAGGTCTGGCAAGACCCAAGCAAAATGTAACTACTCACAGATTTGAAAATAAAGTTGAAATCATAGATTGCATGTCGATGAGTGAGTCCATTCGGGCAGCCACTGTTGCCTCAAACAACTGTCACGTTTCACTAACCCATACTTTCCCCTTCTCCGCTAAGTTTAAACTTCAACTACGTCACATCTCTGAAGAACCCACAATCCTGATAGGTTCTGATGCATTTTGGTTCGTAGGCAGGGTGAATCCGAAGATCCTCCAGAGAGCCAGGCAAGCTAAGGTGACGTTTATACAGTACATACCAGGGTGTGCAACGTACAGTTGTACGGCCTCACGGTAGGCTACATGCACACTGCAAGCAGGTGGCGTAGGCGAAACGTGTCCGAATGTATCTATGCTCAGTCTGAAATGGTTAGGAAACATTAAAACAGATCATTCCTTACACACCAAAGCGTGGTGTTAGCACGGCGCATGGATTTGGCCCCCATACAAGTGTGCGTTGCAAATTGAAAACAGAACTGTCATTGAAATGTATGGGTTGGGAAGGCTGGGACTGGATGCCAATTCCCGTGGATCGAGCGCGCATGTAGACCGGTGTCCAGAGTGAAAAGGACAACTGAACAGCCAGTGAAACTTTTGCGCTCGCACTGGCCCCTTCCCCGTACCCGCGTACACCAACCTTGTGTGTTAATGTACCGTCAAGCTCGCAGGCCTGTCCATGTGCCACACTGACACCGCACTGACAACGCACTTTGGGATGAAAGGAGCAGGGTGCGATTTGTAGGGGGGGATGGGGGGGATTGTCTCCCCTTCTGGTCTTTATATTGTCACCTGTCAGTCCATTGATATTGCTTAAAAGCTGAAATATATCCCCACTTCTGGTTTTCTGACAAATCGCACCCTGGAAAGGAGTAATGTTTTTTCATGTTTTCTAACTGTTTCGAACTGAGCATGGATACATTCACACACGTTTCACGTGTTCTTGCAGTGTGAATGAGCAGTCAAAAGGAATTGAAGTCACGCTAGCCAGGCTAGCCCTGACCTACCGTGTATACCACTTTAGTAAGCCCACCGTAACATTCTGCTAGTTATCTGTTTGAACGTTGTGAGCAATGTTCAAGACTCCACTTCTCGAAAGCTTCATGGCTAACCACTTAGCAGCTTAGTAAGTTGGCAATTGGAAATTGCTTAGCAACCAAATAAGTTGCAACTATGCTGTCAGGAAACGCACCCTTGCGTGAAATTCTAGAGCTTTCTGAAATGGCGTCCAACGCAGAATAATTCCATACTTTCATACTTCCAGCGGAATAATTCCATACTCATATTGTTGCCTCTGGCATCTTTGGCCTAATGGAGCGTCATTTCTCTACCATGGCACGTTTGAAGAAGCAATTCAAGGAAGGGGAAATCTTACACATTAGACCTTTAAAGGGTGTTGACACAAGGCTCTGCGATTAGCAAGTGGCATCCTTCAGTGTCACTTAGGTATTCAGCTTCAGTGCTCTCTCTCTCTCCCTCCCTCTCTCTCTCTCCCTCTCTCTCTCTCCCTCTCCCTCCCTCCAGCTCCAGCTCGCTGGTGTTCAGCCTGCTAACCCACTTCCATATTCTGATTCTGCTGTGCCAGCACCAACCTATTCCATTCAGAGCGAGCAGAGACACGGAGAGCCTTCTCGAGATGACCTCAATGACCTTCAGGTGACCTTTGATGACCTTCAGATTTTCACCCTTTGTACAAGACTGTCAGAACATCCAAGGCCCAGACTTTTTTCTACAGTGATTTAACCCCTTTGCACAGAGTCTGTTATCACCAAAATTTTAATGACCACAACTTTTAGTCTCTCTGTGATGTTATATCAATCTTGTTATGGTGTACTTGAGTGTTTTTGGCGAAGAATGAAGAATGCAAAATTTCCGTATGTTCTTCTTACACACGTGCCACTGCACCACCTTCAGCTAAATCACTACACCACCAGAGACAGATTTAAACCCGATTGGGAAATTCCAAACTCCCATTGTCATTGTGACACAGCACTCCACAGCACACAAGTATTCACTGCACACTGCCCTCAATAAAATTGCATTTATGCCTCATCCATGCAAGGGGGCAGCCCCCAATGGTGCCCCAAGGGAGCAGTGCGGTGGGATGGTACCATGGTCAGGGTACCTCAGTCATGGAGGGGGATGGAGGAGAGCACTGCTGGTGGGTTGGGGGTTGAACCGGCAACCTTTGGGCTACAAGTCTGACGCCCTAACCGCTTACCCATGACTGCCAGATTACTGCACGGGTCCAGGCCTAAGAGCCAAGGGGCCTCTATAGGCTCTTTTCCACATACAACCCGGCTGTGCCTTGCAGTGTTGTGTCGAGCTGAGTGGTGCTGTAACACCAGCCCGGTTTGTGTTTCCATTACAAATCGGGTTGCCTGGAGTATGGAGTTACGTTTTTGGCGTTGCCACTTAGCATTACTTTACGTAGGATAGTCGACTTTGCATAAGGCCAACAGATATCTCATCTATCGTAAATAGGCTATGAATAATTTCAGCGACATTATATTGGGATACTACAATGTTGATTTCTGCCTTCGATTTTAATGTCAGAGTAATTAAATACAGTGTGAATGTAAAGAGCCTTTGAAGAGAGTTGATCTGGTGGCCGCCATGATTATTTTTCGATTCACTAGTATTGTACGAGCTGACGCACTGGATTCTGTGTAGTACTAGATTAGATGAGATGAGATGAGATAATATTAGATTGATACAACTTTATTGTCTGTTACACATGAAACAGGAAATTGTCTTTGGCGTGGCTAAAGCCATTCTCACAGACATTATACAGCACTTGACAAAACAAGACAAAACAATACATGTATGCTGAGACTGGATAGCTGGTCATTGTTCATCGAGGGCTGTTTTTTTTGGTTTGCGTCTCTCCCTCTCTCTCTCCCCTCTCCCTCTCTTTCTCACGAATCAGCGTATACCGTAATTGTGTCTTTTTAAAACTGTAAAGATGAAAACCGCAGGCATTCCAGTCCCTCTCCCTCCCTCCCCTGTGCATCTATTAATAACGTGAAAAGATCCTCATTCCGCTGCCGCGTCCACGCATATCTCTATTCTCACGCATTCATCCTCCTGTCAACGACAAACGGCCATCACGCTGCTCTGTCCATCACACACGTACACACACACACACACACATACACACACACACACACACACACACTGCTCTATCCATGGACCTAATATGGTGCCGGACCAAGAAAAGCGTGCACGGCACCAGTGTTAATTTTGTCAGCTTTTTTTGATTTAGTCGTAGTCTAAGTCACAATGACGAAAACCAATTTTAGTCTTAGTCATATTTTAGTCATTGCCTTCCCAATTTAGTCTTAGTCTTAGTCTAAATGACGAAAATCGATTTTAGTCTTAGTCAATTTTTTGTCATTTTCGTCATTTTAGTCAACACTGTACATTACAGAACTTCTCCACACACTTTTAACATATATCATTGACTGTAGAGAATAAACCTTCTCCGCACACTGCTTCTCTTTTTAACATATAACACACTGTACAGAATAAAACTTCTTCACACACTGGTTCTCTTTTTCTCTATTTTATTTAATACCAGTGTTAATTTCGTCAGCTTCTTAAAATTTAGTCTTAGTCTTAGTCACAATGACGAAAATCAATTTTAGTCTTAGTCGTATTTTAGTCATTGCCTTCCCAATTTAGTCTTAGTCTTAGTCTAAATGACGAAAATCAAAAAAGGGCATTGACGAAATATTTTAGTCATAGTCATGGTTGACGAAATTAACACTGCACGGCACACACACCCACATTCACACTTGGGTGTGAAGTTTTAGTTGCCCACTGCTGTGACCTTTGACCTTAATGGACCATTTTGAATGACCTCTTAATGATCTACCTCCCGCACAGAGGGGAGGAGGGGAGGGGAGGGGAGGAGAGGAGAGCATAGGAGGGGAGGGGAGGAGAGGAGGGGAGAGATGTGAGGAGAGGAGAGAAGAGGAGAGGGTAGCAGAGGAGAGATGTGAGGAGAGGAGAGGAGAGGAGGGGAAGAGTGCAGAGGAGAGGGGAGGAGAGGAGAGCAGAGCAGACAGAGGACATGTGAGGAGAAGGGAGAGGAGAGGGTAGGGGAGGGGAAGAGAGGAGAGATGTAAGGAGAGGAGAGCAGATAGAAGAGAGGAGAGGAGAGATGTGAGGAGATGAGAGAACAGAACAACCTCTTAATCATCTATCACCCATGCAGCGTAGAGGAGGCAGATCAAAAGAGGAGAGGAGAGCAGGAAGAGGAGAAGAGAAGAGAGGGGGTAAGAAAAGAGAGGAGAGGAGTACAGAATGACCGCTTAGAGAGGAGTGGAGAGGAGAGAAGGATATGAGAGATGAGGAGAGGAGATGTAAAAGGAGAGGAAGGAACAAGAGATGAGATGGAGAAAGATAGAGGGAGAGGAGGAGAGAGGGGAAACAGAGAATTTAAGAGGAGAGAGGAGAGAACTGAATGACCTCTCAATGGTTGACCTCTCACAAAGATGCAAGGAGGAGGAGAAGAGGAGATGAGTAGAAGACAGGAGAGAATTGAGAACAAAATAATTATTATTCTTTATTATCTACATCTTACAAGGAGAAGAGGCAATTAGAAAAGAAAGGAGGAGAGAAGGGAAGATCAGAGGACAAGAGGAGGTGAAGAATAGGAGCAGAGAGGGGAGGAAAATAGTCGAAGAGAAGGAGAGAGGAGAAGGGAGGGAAATGGAGAAGGGGAGAGGAGAGAAGATGAGATGGGAAGAGAGGAGAGAAGGAAGGAAAGAGGAGAGGAGAGTGTGTGTGTGCACATGTGATCATTAGATGATAGTATCTGAGAAGGGATTAAGGGCCTAATCTGTCTTCAGGGAGTGCAGAGAGGTTGTGTGTGTGTGTGTGTGTGTGTGTGTGTGTGTGTGTGTGTGTGTGTGTGTGTGTGTGTGTGTGTGTGTGTGTGTGTGTGTGTGTGTGTGTGTGTGTGCGTGCGTGCGTGCGTGCGTGTGCAAGTGTGTGTATCTACTATACTGTATCTACCCCCTCCAACTTAACACTTAGCTGACACTTTTATTCAAATTGACTTATAGTTATTTAGGTACATGGTATTGGTTACAGTCCCTGGAGAAGTGTCGGGTCAGGTGAGGTGAGTTGCCTTGTTCAAGGGCACCGTAGCCATGGATGTGAGGCTGTTTACACATGCACAGATATTTTTTAAAATGGAAACTTTTCACTTCGTTTGGACATTTTGTTTATACACAAACATACACAAAATGAATGTTTCCTTCCAACAATATAATATAATAATCTTTACAACAAGTCCGAACGCGTTTCAGACGGACAGACAGACCGACAGACTGACAGACGGACATACCCTGTTATAGAGAAGCTAGGACGCATCTGAAAACAAAAGTGGAGATTTTTAATACTTCGAATTTCATCTGTCATGCCAACTGTAACACACATGAAGTTTGACATCCCTGGTGCGGTGTGTCCAAATGTTTTCCATAGTGAGGGGAAACTGTCCCCTTGATTCGGAATAAGGGTGGGACCCCACAGTGAACAGAATGGAAGTGCTTAAAGTCCTTTCACGTATCCTCTTGAATCAGAGTAACCAGGCAAATAGACCGGCCGTGACGAGATTCAAGCGACCGAGAATCGTTTCTGTGCAGCAAGAGCGATACAAGCGATTGAAGCGACAAGAGTATGTCTGTTAAAAGCAGAATGCAAGCATTCCAACATTCCCATTGGCTGTGGCGGCTGTCGCCAAACCACGCCATAGCTAATTTGCATAATATTCCCAGGAGTTAATCTACAAACTGGCGTTCTCGTCACGTGAATCGCCTCTAGTCGACTGAATCGCTTTTGTTGTGCGACTCAATACAAAGTCAATTACTTCTGTCGCTCGCCTCGCCCAGGTCGTCGCTCGCCTCGCCCAGGTCGCAGCTAGTGCGATGAGGATGGGGCCCCCACTACGAACAGAGAGGAAGATGAAATTAAAAGCGAGTGTGAGGGAAGTGTGTGAGTGGGGGGAAATGTGACGTACGTAGGTAGCCACAATCTTCCAATTGGTATGGATGGGATTCGAACCAGAAACACTCTGTAGGTAGGCCAGGTGCCCTTTTCCCACTAGGCTACACCTTATTTCATCCCAGGACAAAACTCCCTCAACGTTAGACCATGGCCATCTCTCTCTCTCTCTCTCTCTCTCTCTCTCTCTCTCTCTCTCTCTCTCTCTTTCTCTCTCTTTCTCGCTCTCTCTCTCTCTCTCTCTCTGCCGTGTCCCTGTCCTCTTCTCCCCTCATAATCATACTCTTTTTCTGTCCTTGTAACCCCCCTCACACACACTCACTGGATGTTCTGTCCATGAAGAGGCGAAAAGTGTGTGTGTGTGTGTGCGTGCGTGCGTGTGCATGCGTTATGGGGTGCCTGTTTCTGCCCCGACCCCGTTCGCCTCACTCCGACTGGGGTGTCGTCTTCCCTTGCGGCCGGGATAGGGGGTGGAGTGTCTATGTGAGGAGTGTGAGTTGTTGAAGAATTGTGTGAGAGAGTGTGTGCGTTCGTGTGTAAGAGAGGGTGTGTGTGGCGGTGTGTGTGTGTGTGTGTGTGAGAGTGTGTGTGGCGGTATTTGTTTGTGTGTGCGTGTGTAGGTTATGTTTTTTTGGTGTGGGGTGTTGTGGTCTTTGGCCTGGGGTGCAAGGGGGGAGCTGGGGTTTGGGGGTTTAGGTAACGTCTCAGAACCCCGTTTGACAGCAAACGAGCGAGAAACACAGCCTTCATACTGGACCCCACTGATCCTACCAGTGTGTGTGTGTGTTACCTTTTACTGAAAAAAATGTACACTCCTTTGCATCTGCATTTGTTGTTCTGTACGGTATATTTTCGGTGTACTTTGTATCTGCTAGTGATGTTTGCTATGATTATGTCCTCAATTGTAAGTCGCTTTGGTTATAAAGCGTCTGCCAAGTGTGTGTGTGTGTGTGTGTGTGTGTGTGTGTGTGTGTGTGTGTGTGTGTGTGTGTGTGTGTGTGTGTGTGTGTGTGTGTGTGTGTGTGTGTGTGTGTGTGTGTGTGCGCGCGTGCATGTGTGGTGTTTTAAGTGTGTGTGTGTGTGTGTGTGTGTGTGTGTGTGTGTGTGTGTGTGTGTGTGTGTGTGTGTGTGTGTGTGTGTGTGTGTGTGTGTGTGCATGCATGTTGGTAGGAGGACCTGTGTGTGTGTGGGTGGTGGGGGGGTTGGTTTGTAGTAGAGGGTTCAGGTATCACCCCTACACCCCTTTGAGCACCCCCACCCCCACCCCAGACCCCACTCTCTCTCCAACGCCATAAAAGCATGATTTATTGAAGAAAAAATGCTTCCCATTCCTCTGATTTGTGGCAAATAAACTGCAGGATTGGATGTCCATACACACACTCATTCACTAAGTAAGTCCAAGTCCAACCACATGACTACTTCATGAATGAGGATCTGTAATTAATTGATCTAATTAATCTCTTTATATACAGTAATCTCACCTAAAGTTTGAGTATGAGGAAAGCACTCGATTGACTGTAGAGATTATGTGAAAAGGCTATACCCATTGAAGAAAAAGCCAAAATGCAATGCATGTTTGGTGCCTACTGCTACTGTTCTATCCCTATTTTATAATACAGACAACGGATTTTAAAAGAATTTTAATTATTAATTATTTCTTAAAAAAAATGACTAATTAATTAAAATAATTAATCACAATGAATAGACAAAACTGACACCCCTAATTTGGGGCATATTGGGTGTGTGTAGAGCTGACATCTAATGGAAGTCAAAGCCCTTGTACTCAAATGTGTGCTTGTACAATAAAAAAAAGCATCTGATTCCAGTGACAGTTGGGCTGTAACGATGCACTCAACTCACAATTCGGTTTGTATCATGATTCATGACCTATGGTTGGATGCACCCCACGATTTCACATTTGCCAACATTATAAACTTCATGAATAAAAACTATGACAGTTTATAGGTAGCATAGGTTACAAGAGGCTACTAATATTTTTTTAAAGGATATAATAACGATGAGGCTTGTAAGCAATATCACTTCAAATCATGTGGTTGTTTTCTGGGCTGATGGGTATGAAAACATTAAAAGGGCGTATCACAATACTGCCTCCTTGTATCACGATACAGTATCGTGACTCTGTGTATCACAATTTCTCGGTTCGATACAATGTCGTTAAAGCCCTAGGCAGGTTAAGATAAGATGAGATCTTGGGAAGGCCTGCCAACATGACGAATATCACTTCCGATCAGCCTGTCGTCAGCCGTCTTGTCGTGCCTCAGAGGTATGGATACTCGATGGACATCACGTCTGATCACTTCAGGTTTTAGAAGCAAATCTTGGAGTCTGCTGTCGAGGATCTCTTCTCTCAATTGTCGTCATACCGTATTTTTGGAGGGTCCACTTTTTTTTTTGCACTGGTGCTAGGCAACACTGTAGTGTCAGACATTGGAAGAAGATTTGTTTGCACACTGCAGCTACTATGCTCCAAAATGAACACACACACACACACACACACACACACACACACACACACACACAAACACACACACACAGGACGTCCAGACAACCTTTTTCCACATGCTGCTGAGACAGACATCTCATCAGAGGCCATCTCCAGAGTTCAACTCGGTGAAAAGTGATTATGTAAAGTAGATTGTGGACTGGGACAGTGTAAAGTAGACACATGACATCTGGTCCACTTTTTTTTTTAAAGAAAGAAAAGACGAAAGTATTGAAACATTAGTCATTAAAAAAAAAACTTAAAAAAAAGTATTGGAGTGCCCCAGCCATCTCTGGCCTCGAACTAGTCTTTTTTAACCAGCCCCATTTCTTTAATCTCATTATCCCCCTTGCTTACAGCTTACGGCTTTCTTTGCCATAGCAGTCAAAGTGAATAAAGCTGATACCCCAGCCCAGCAAGTGTCCCTGGTTCGAAGCCAGCTAGGCTGGGTGGGCTCTAATTCCCTTCGGTACAGCATGTTACTGTAAATCAGTTATGTCACGTCTCTAAATCACAGAGCAGGAAAGATGGATGGAAAAAAACCCTAATATTAGAAGGAACATGCAGTGTTGCCAATTTAGCGACTTTTTGATCTCCCTGGCGACTAAAAACCTCATCTGGCGACATTAGCGACTTTTTGGTGCATCTGGCGACTTTTTAAAACATGCGTTTACAGTAGCTAGCACTGCCCAGTTGTACTGTGAACGAAGGCATGTGGACACGTTCTCTAGGGATCAGCGTCTCGTGCGTAACGCTGTGACATACGTAAGATCCTCTAGCGACTTCTAGCGACATTTCAGTGAGCCAAAAGCGACTTCGGCTGATTTTTTTATTTTTTTTTGCAACAATGGGAACATGCAGCAGAAACTCCGACCAGGCAACCTTTCATGCAGACACCCTATTACAAGGTTGCTGTCAGCTAAACATTACAGTAATTGCCATGCTAGCAATCTGCTATTTACAACTCTCAGTTATGTCATAGCAATCTTGTTGAGATTTTTCCCAGCAGAGTGAATAGGCTTCTGGAGGGCCTAAGAAATATGAAATCTGCCAGACACCAAACTGCGAAAGGGTTACAAACACACTTTGGTGGTGTTGAAACCGACACCCAAATTGTTGAACCCTGAAACTTGACCAGTCTTTTTTATTTTCTTCGTCTTTTGCTGTGTAGCCCTGGCTTGGTGGCGGGAGTGCAGAAGAGGACAGTGAGGAGGAGATTTACGATGTACAGTGGGCATACACAGCTGCCATACTGAGTGATGGTGCATGTGTGGAGGTGGGTGATGGGGGGTCTCTCCATCTCGGTCACATTCATTCAAGCATTGCTTAAGTTGAAAGGGTAGTATGGAGTAGGTTGGAGGGGCTGTGGGGGCGGGGGGTGTTGAGAGTGGTCGAGGTGGGGATGAGGAGTGGGGGTGGGGTATAGGGCAAGGGGGTGTTGGTGATCACAAGCAGTGAAAGCTGACAAATGGGGACAAATGGGTCAGTTGTCCCATGCCCAATGGATAGGGGAGCCCAGAATTGAGCCGACATTAACATTGTATGTATTGGGTGTGAGGGGGCATTCAGATGGTTTTGTCCTGGGCCCGGCCAAAGCTGTCAACGACCCTGGTGGTCAGAAGGATGTAAGTCCCAACTTGCTGCAGAGAGTTGTTTGCCCTTTGCTGTGTAATCCGGTTTATTGCTGCCTGTGAATCGGGCTGAGTTATGCTTTTTACCACCAGGCTAATGAAATCCAATCGAGCCAAAGGCCGTAAATGTGTCTTCCTAATCACAGCAATTCATCAATCAAAGATTTTATTTCCTAAAACCCAAAACTCCTTGTGAGTAAAGAGTTTCTGACATGACTATATAGGTTTTTTATATAAAGGGTCTGTTTTAATATAAAGGTCCTGTTTTATATAAAAGTCTGTTATAAAACTGCCTTAGAGTGTCTCAATCAGCCTACATTACATGATGAAATTACATTACACTCAAGTTTACTGTCCCAAACACTGCCACGTGGGTAACAAAATTAAGTATCCATTGCACGTCATATAATGCATTAACATAAGTCTACATTACATTACATTCAACAGAAGGCCCGTAGAAGCCAGGATAGCCATTTCATTCTGCGGCTCTCTTCAAGGCCGCATATAACGGGTTTAGGTTTTTTTTGGTGTGGTGTTGTAATGCAGTCTGGCGAACTGTCTTCATCGACAGGAATGTTGTGAACAACTGTGACAGCTGGAGCCTCGTGCGCCTCTTGCGTGTGTGTGTGTGTGTTTGTGTCTGTGTGTGAGCGCGCGAGTGCACGGACGCGTGTGCATGTGTGTGTGTGTGTTTGTGTCAGAGAGAAAGAGAGAGAGAGAGATGGTTGCATCTAAAGAGACTACGCATGTCCTATGGTCCTAATGTCCTAGGTCCATTCTATGCAGTTAACCGGATTTCCACTGGCCTGTCTGTACAGAACTAACTGCCAAATGGCTGTATGCGTGCAATGACAAGAACGGCGCTGCAGGCTGGGGCCCCTTGTGCCTCGTTCGCTCATGGCGCGCATGGACGCACGCGCAGCCCCAAAGAGTGTGACACCACGGCGCGAGGATAGACCGACCGGGCCGACACAGCCTTCGCCTCTGAGCTGTAGCGGGTGCAAATGTGCCGAGCGCCTCCGGCGTTTATTTTTAGCCTTGGCACTAATACGGACAACACGGCTGCAGCTGCTCAAGCTATTCTTGCAGCCAATTCTGCCACAGGTACTCCCTGATCTGTTCTTCCCGCTCAGCCAAAAACGCTCGCTAACACGCGCTAACCCCCCACCACCACCACCAGCACCTACCCACGGCTAATTGCGTGATATATAGTCGTCGCTGGCTGCTGCTACCACAGCCAAGCACGTGTGGCCTAATCAAAGACAAGTAATTACGGTGCTTTATGGAAATGCGTCAGCCATGCAGACTGAGGCCCGCTGAGAACTCCGGGGCACGCCCGTATATCACCGGCCTGAGAGGGATTTAAAAGGGCCTATTCCACAAATGAACCGTCAGCAGTCGCCACCAGTCAGTCAGAACACTCAGGCCCACTGCTGCAGTCCGTTTTAGCTTTGTTCTAGTGTCTTTTCATTAGTTAGCATCAAATTTTATGAAGGCTGGTGGTGAAAGATTTAAAAATAGTGGGTATGTGAGGGTTTTCTGTTCCCCCCTCTCTCTCTCTCTCTCTCTCTCTCTCTCTCTCTCTCTCTCTCTCTCTCTCTCTCTCTCTCTCTCTCTCTCTCTCACTCCCCCCCCCCTCTCTCTCTCTCCCCCCCTCTCTCTCTCCCTCTCTCATCTCGCTCTCCCCCTCCCTCTCATATCGTTCTCTGGTTGCAGGGTGTCAAGAGCACAGATAGAGGATGATAACTTGAGTATCTGAGGCGTGTTTAGTGCCTTCTCCGGTGTGCGACGTGGCCATATTCAGTACAGAAGGTCCTGTTCCCGCCCAAAGACACGTGGGGGCGTGCCCATTTCAATGTGATTCAATTAAAGCCATTAGAACAGGTGATCCATGGGCATGGGTACACTGAGCTTTCCTTTATTGGCTATACAGGGACTTAACAAACCATCGTCTTCCGGAAATTGTAGCCTTCTTGAAATTGCTTTCCAAACTTCAGGGAAATCATGCACAGCAAACTAGGCCTATTTAACAAAATGCACGTTTTGTTAAAAACGAAAGTTTGAGAGAAGCGTAATGAAATTTGGCATGCCTAATTTTCCACCTGCATTCTGTTCTCGGCTCTGCCGTCATTTGGTGGAGTTTCAGTGCACTGGAATTTGGAACGCCCCTTAAAATTCTCCGCTCACCTGTCTCCAGTGAGATATTTTCTTTCTCGCTTGCACCCACCACCTCCCCTTTCGCCTCCCTTCCACCGCTCCATTGCTCTCCAACCATCATCTGCCAGGCGGTGTCAGCTCAGAGTTTGCACATATCCGTGGCCACAGATACTGCCCGAGCTCTCAGTGGCGCCCGGTACTCCCGAGCTTAAGAATGTTTGTCTCATAGACAGTTCTTGTCTGTGGCAGTACTTAGGGCTGTGCAATATATCGTATTTATATTGCGATATCAATATTCATCATATATCGTGATATCAGTATCAAAATTCATATATCGTGATATTTTCGTCTTCGTTTGTCTTTTGCAACGCTAAGGTGCAGTATGGCAGCCAAGGGATTAAGAAAAATGCAGGGGTGGTACATCAGAACTAGTTCTATGTCGAGAAAAATAGACGCCTCTCTAGTCTCGCGCTCTCCTCAAGTCTACATTCACGCAGACTTACTAGACATTATGCTACTAGAAAGCACTAGAAACTAGAAAGCCATTATGCGTGTTACTCCACTACGATAATAGTGGCGGGGTTTGGGAATTTCGTACATATCGCTTCAAATATCGTGATATCAATATTTGCAGAAAATATTGTGATATTGTTTTTTTCCAATATTGAGCAGCCCTAGCAGTACTTCAGCACCACGGGCAGCGATCTTGCCCAATATGCCACAAAATCTATTTTAGCTTCTTGAGTGCAGTGGTCCCTGCGGACTCCGTGAAGCACTTTGATGATCAGTCCACCGCATGGACAGCCACTCTCCTGTGAGAGCAGCACGATCACGAGAAGTCCGTTTTCCAGCGAGAACAAAGATGTATGCATACATGCTTAATCCAAATTTCAGAGAGAGAACTAATTAACTCTGTATTGCATTAGACACACCTCATTACAATAGCCCTAAATGTTTCGCATTTGACACAGAAGTATATCCATTCCATTTCTCTGTCCTAAATGTTTGGTAAGTCGCAGAACAACTGGGCGAGAAGAAGGAAGGAGAAAAAAAATTGCTATAGTACAGAAGAAGGACTGCGATGTGCTATTGCATGTAGTCTCATATCCATTCTTATCCATTCCTACCTATCTATTCCTACTAACCTATTTCTCCTTTGTGCATCTGCTGACAGCGCCAAAGGAAATCTCACTGTCTTGGCTACTTCCTACAAAGACTTATAAGTCCTGAAATGAGGAGGACTGTTCCTTTCATAACACGTTATGACTTGGTCATTGCCGTTCTGGTAACCACACATTTAAAACAGTGCCCTTGTCTTATAACACATTAACCCCTTAAGACGCGGCTTTATGAATTTGTTGTTACCAGTATGGTAATGACCAAGTTGTGGTGCATTACTAAAGGGCCTGCGTTGTGTCATAGTATTATAGTGCTATAGTAGTTACATTTCAATGACTATTACAGCGTGCCACAGGAGGTACGGCGCGCATTAAGGGGCTACAAGTGGACTGTGGTTCTAATTAGAGATGTACAGGATCCAAGATCCGGTTCCAGATCTGGCAGGATAATAGGGTTTTTTAGACTATCCGGATCCGGATCCAGGATCCGGTAGCCGAGGCTTTTAAGTCAAAATAGTTTGAGCCAAGGTGATAAAAAGGGCCCACGTGTGCGAGTAGGCTATGTGTTTCGGCCCTTTCATAGGATCCGGTATCCGGTTCCGGATCCGGCAGGATCTTAAGCAGTGGATCCGGTATCTGGCAGGATCCTAAAAATCAGGATCCGGTGCATCTCTAGTTCTAATGCCACTTGTAGGCCTACTTCTTGTACTTCATGCTTCTTCTTGTACTTCATCTATCCTGCACCGCAAACACTTAGAGAGCACTCTGGGCCCAAGTACACTCTAGAAAGTGTTAAATCGACTTTTTGAAATAACACTGCAAGTTTTGAAATAACACTGCAATGTACTGTGTATCTGGTCTATATCTTATTCTTCTTAACCCCCAGATTCTTGTGCGTCTCACTGGAAGCTACTTTGTACAAAGACTTCTACTTGCACTACTTGCAGCCTACTTGTGCTTGCACGAGTTGTACATGTCCTACTTGTGTAACGTGGAGACCCCAAAGGTGAGAGGGTCAAGGGCCTCCCTGCATGTAGAGATTGAGTGTGTCAGATGCAGTGACTAGCTAGCTAGCGGGTAGCCCATAGCTTCAGGAACGTTCTGTAAGTCTATACGCTTCTTCTGCTGCACGGTGACTGGTATACAGGGCTGTTTCAAGGCAGATGGGGGTCCTAGGCAAAGAGGGGACTTGTGGCCCATTTTCCTCTTCAAACTATTGGGGAGGGAGCCGCTCAAGACAGATTTTGATTGCTGCACTTTGCACTGTCATTGCCCTATTCAGCCATTGCATTGGCGGTGCAACACTTGCAAAGTTGTCATTGCTGTCATTTGAATAGAGGGGGGGGTTAGCTGGGGGCCCTGGGCAGTTGCCTAGTTTTTGTTGCTTGGTTGTGACAGGCACAGATAGTTGTGATAGTTGCAATACTGTAAATCTATAGCCCATGCTAGCTATACAGTGGTCGGATCATGATCATGGCTGTAAGTCCATATAGCCTAAGTTACGTTAGCTGTTCTCTGTGGGGCACGGAGCACCTCTTTCATCTCCGCGGAGCGGAGGGGGTCGTCGCCATGGACACGGATGGGCACGGCACCCCGCAGTGTCCCCTGGCAGAGGGGTGCAGCGCATTAACACGCCTATCACTTAGGCTGGAGGGAGATCATGAGTAGAGGGGCTATCAGGTAGGCTTTGGGGAGGCATGGGCATGGGCATGGGGGTAGGGGTGGGGATGGGGATGGAGGGTGCTTCTGGTGGGTGTGTGTGTGTGAGGGGGGAGATGCTTTGGGTAGGCATAGAATAGGCCAGGATCATTTTTGGGGGAGGGTGGTTGGGCTAGTGCTTCTAGGTTGCTAAGAGCCTTGGGGGGGGGGGTAGCTGGGGGGAGCGGTGGTAGGGGTGTGGTTACTGTGGGATGTGCGGGGAAACCCTATCCTGGCCAGATATTGAGCTAAATGTCATATGGACGTAGTGAGGGAAACACACTGACAGGTTGTCCAGTACGCAACGACACACACACACACACACACACACACACCCACACACACACACACACACACTGACACACACCCTAGCCCTAGTCAACCCCTCCCTGTCCTACACACACACACACACACTCAAACTGACTGACATGCAGTATGCACACTCTTGTACAGTACATGCATGCCCTCACTCACTCAAGCACATGCACACACACGCACGCACGCTCTCACTCACTCACATACAAACTCACGCACATACAGTACACGCACACACACACACACACACCACCTCAAAATGTACAAAGGTCGTCAAGTCAACAGCTGAAACGGGGTGAGTGGAGAGGGGGTGTGTGCTTTTTGCGTGGAATGAGTTGCAAAAGAGCGCGCGCACACACACACACACACCTAAATTTACTACGAATGGAAAGTTTGCTCGAAGGTAACACTAGAAGAAGGGGGATTGGGGGGAGGATTGCAGTCTCTTTCTACACACCGTCGTCACACGTGCACAGTAAAAGACGCCGTGTTAGTTCAGTGGTAGCTCAAAATATAGAGTAGTGTTTATCAACGGGGGCGGTACAGCTCCCCAGGGGGCGTTGGATAGCTCTTAGGGGGGCGTTGAGAAGGATATACAACTGAATGGGGGCGGGGCTTATTTACCATTGGGGGGCATTAGTCTACTTTATTTTTTACACGTAATACTAAGGCGGGCGTTTGCATGCTTGTGGTGGGTGTTGGGAGGCTTGTGATGAGGCCAAGGGGGCGTTTGTTCAAAGACGGTTGAGAACCACTGCTATAGAAAGTACTCTGGGACCAAATGCTACCTTGGAAGCGTCACAAGTGTTGGATTAACTCTGCATTTTCTGCAGTGTTATTTTCCTGACTCATCAGGAATTTCTGATCCTCCTTTCTGAAATACGCCAATTCATCATTCATCAAAAACACAAACTGTACCAAGTATATTTTCCAGCTTTCCCAGCCGCTGCTGATCAGGTTGGGTAGAGTGGCCCATAGTGCAGACTGTCAGTGAAAAGTGTCAAACACTGGAGTGCAATAACAACTTCAATAAATAAATCAATTAGCACAGAGTACTTTGGGCCCTATGAGATTACACCCCCACACCCCCTTAAAGTGATACTGTGCCATTTTTGGAAATCCCATAAGCGTATTGTACACCTCTCCTTGAATTAAATGATTGAGTTTTACCTTTCTCCTGTACTTTCAATTGTTCTCGGAGTATGTATTTTTTTATGTAAGTATTTTACCTCCATACTAGCAATTAACATTGAATCCTATGAGACCAGCTGGTGGCTAGCTGGTTATTTCCAAAAATGGCACAGTATCCCTTTAAGAAGGGATCTTCTTCATGAATGTCAATTCATCACTGAAGTATTACCCAACATCCTTCACTATGTGCTCACTAAAGTCAAAGCTGGTTCTGTGTGTGCATGCCCACCGTAGGCATGCGTAGGCGGGTGTTTGTGTGTGTGTGTGTGTGTGTGTGTGTGTGTGTGTGTGTGTGTGTGTGTGTGTGTGTGTGTGTGTGTGTGTGTGTGTGTGTGTGTGTGTGTGTGTGTGTGTGTGTGTGTGTGTGTGTGCCTGTCAGTGCGTGCGTGCGGGGGTGTGTGTGCGTGTGCATTTGTGTCTGTGTCTGTGTCTGTCTGTCTGTCTGTCTGTCTGTCTGTCTGTGCGTGCGTGCGTGTGTGTGTGTGCGTGTGCGTGTGCATTTGTGTGTGTGTGGGTATTGGGTTTCAGCTCTGATCAAAGATGGCGGACCACTGGTCTGAAGCTTGAGGACACTTGCCTCAAGAAAAACCTCGATTACACATTTGTTACACCAGTGGTTCCCAAACTTTGTCGGCTGTGACTCCCTTTGTGACTTATTTCCTCCACCAAGGAGGTTATGTTTTTTTTGTCGCGTTGGTTTGTCTGTTTGCTTGTCTGTCAGCAGGATGACTCAAAAAGTTATGAACGGATTTGGATGAAACTTTGAGGAGTTGTTGGAAATGACCAAAGGAACATCAAGAGATCCAAAGATTTTTTTTTAAAGATATTTCACCATTGCAGGATAGGGCGAATTTTGACATTCCAGTTTCTAAGTCCACAAAAAAGAATAAAATATGGTGTAACATAGTCAAATGTTCAATCAGACAGCTTCCTTGGCGAAGGTCAGCACTATCTGAGTGCATTTTCAGTCTATTGCATTTTCGTGACCAACTTTCCTGACCCTGTCACCCTCCCACATTCTAAATCCCAAACATTGTTGTCCGATACATTTTCATGTGAGACTCCCATCACAACAAATCAATACCTGGGCGCGTGCCCCTGTAAAACAGGTCTGGCGACGCCCTTGCTGTTAACCTGTAGTTTTCCCATTTTTATGAAAATACCCTTCTCTCTGCACCCCCTTGCAGTATCTCTGCGACCTATCCAGGGGTCCCGACCCCCAAGTTGGGAACCATAGTGTTCCATGGTTATGCCTGCTGCCACTCCCTTTCTCCACTCCCCCTTTCTCTCTCTCTCTCCTTGCACAATCTCCATCGTTCTAAAAGTGGTGCTTTAGTGTCCCAATGTTTCCATGATGACCTCACATGCAAACATGCTTGTACGCACAAATGTAGGGCCTACACACAAATACGCACACACACACACACACACACTCACACACACTCACACACACACACACACACACACACACACACACACACACACACACACACACACCCTCACACACACATGCACACACACAGCTAGTGTTTCTGACTGTCTACGTATCTGTCTATCTGTTTCTTGTAAAGTTTGTTTTTACACACATGCATACTAAGTGTTACATCTATTCCCGTTAAAGAGCGTGTCTGTCTACACGCTCTGTAACTGAACCTGCAATGGATCCACTCTGGTAGACTGGTAAACCAGACACTTGGGATGCATTTCATTTTTGTTTGCCAAGCGGAAAAAAAATGCAAGATAAAACATTATTTCTGCAAATAAAAATGCAATTTTCTTTACTCAAAGATGTATCTGTAATTGAGCATGTTCACTCTCTCTGACTCCCAATTACCTTCTGCATGATGTAGACTCGGCTTCATGTGCTGTTTTAAAAAAAAACTGATGCACCTTAATTAACCTCTTGATAATTGCTATAAGCTGCTAGCTGAGATATAATTACTGTCAAACAGTATGTTTGTCTTTATTTCAGGGCCTAAGATCCTGTTAACAAGTGGCCTAAGTATATATATATATATTGCAAACGCATCTATTTGGACCTTTTATTTACAAAGTTCTAGCTCCCTAAAACTGATATTTTAAAAAGTGATCTTTAGTGATTTGGTGATTTTTGGTGACTTTTTTTTTCTTCCACATGCCGTGACAACTGATCAAAACATGTAAACGGTTAAAATAATATCCATTGTAACCAAGATGTGCCGAAGTGTATCCATTGGTAACCAAAGTGTGCTTTCTGTCCTGTTGTGTTTATCTACCTCCATCTCTCATAAATGTGTTGTCATGTTTATTTTTAGTGAAGGGAACACGATCTTAGTGGTACAAAAGACAAACCAAACCAAGACACTTAACCCACGGTAAATTAGCATGTTAATGCAGCACAATCTAGATAATCAATCAATCAATCAATCAATCAATCAATTAATTGATTAATTGATTAATCAATCAATCAACACTGACTCCTCATCCAATTGGTATATGTGGTCCTAGATTGTAACTAATGAATCAATTATCACTGGTTGTAGTCATGATAGTAGTTGTAACAGTGGTAGTAGTATTAAGTAATTGCAAAATAAGCTGCATTCTTTGGAGTATGTGAAGAATTGCATGCGAAGATAGGCTGTAATTCCAGTGTAGAGGTATGGGCAGAATGAAAGAGAGGAGGATGTAGTGTCTGTGTATCTCCTCGATGGGCGGACAGAGTGGAGGATGTCATTCCTGGGGTAGACCTATGGGCAGACCGAGTGGGGGATGTATTCAATGGGCAGGAAGAGTGAGTGAATGGGACAGCAGAGTGACAGGTGTGTGTGCCTAAATAAACATAGCCACACCGTGCCGACTGTTTATTTACGCTGAGTTATAAATTTACAGTGCCGACTGTGTATGTAGTCTGAGTTACTGCGTTGTAGTACTGACTAGTTATTTACTCTGTTGCGAGAAAGCATGAGGGAGACTCAGTAGACATGTTAGAGTAACATACACATGCTGATTAATATAACAACTACGTAAATACTGATCAAGGGGAAAGATTATAGAGTAAAATCTCTATTGCTCTGTGCTGGAATATTAAGTATGATTTGATTTATAAAATATGTAACATGTTTTCTGTACTGTATCTGAAAAAAAGATTTGATCAGTTCATGTATTTTATGTGTTATGATGATATATTAAATATACTGTAATAAACTTTGAAAGTACACGTTGAAATAATCAATAAGACATTCTGATATCGATTAATAATGGCTAATTGAAGGAATTAGTGCCTCATAAGTGCCTCATAAGTGTCTCATATGCTCCACTCTTCCTCTAACAGTCATTAAATGACATAACATGACATGACACAACAAATGCACTTAGCAGATGGTTTTATCCAAAGTCACGTACAGTTATTTAGGCACAGGGGTATTAGGCTTCGTACTGTATGTCATATTTGGCTTGACTATATATCTTGGGCCACACTGTACAGTATATCTCATGAGAAGACCTGCGTACACCCGAGTCATACTCCCGAAAGCAAACATGTCCAAGTCAGTGTGTGTATATATAGAGCGGACATGCCTAAGACACTGTATATCTTGCGATTTGACCTATCTTGGCCACCGTACAGTATATCTCGACTTCAGATCTTCGCTAAGCCTGGCTGCATGAGATGCTTGACAACAGGTTGTGTGTTTGTTCCTGTTCCAATAGGCCCCTCCCCTTGACCTCTGACTCCCTCAACACTGCGTCATGGCAACAGGTGTGTAAGGGGTGGCTGCTCATTCTTTTCGCAGAGGCCTGACACAGGCTTGCTTCACAAACACACACACGAACACACACACGAACGTATGCACACACGCACACACCATGGCAGGAGCCTGAGACAGACGCGCTTCCCTCAGCGCTAAAACAGTGGCGGGGGCAAAGGGCACCCCTGTGTTCCGACAAAGATGGCTGACAACAGGGAGCATTGCTATTTCGGATGCCAATACCACAATAGCAGAGACACATGCTAGCGCCACAATGGTCCTGGCAGAGACACATACTTTATGATCACCTGACTTTGTAAAATTCCGCTTTTCATTTGCTGTACTGTTCCTTTGTACAAAAAAAATCCTACAATTGTTTTATACCTGTACAGTATATCCACTCCCTATCCTCCCTTGGGATCTGCACCCCTGCTCGCTCTCCTGTGGGACAGTTTGCCCCTACTCTTTTTTTTAAAGATTTGTTTTGGGCTTTTTCGACTTTATTGACAGGACAGTCTGAGAGGTGGACAGGAAGCGAATTGGGAGAGAGACGGGGAGGGGTCGGCAAAGGACCCGGGTCGGGAATCGAATCCAGGTCAGCCGCATGGCAGGCGAGTGCCCTACGGGTTGGCCACGGCAGGGCCTGCCCCTACTCTTAATTCCATGGCTGAGGTGCCTTGAAGCAAGACACCTAACCTCACATCGCTCCAGGGAGTCCGAGTGACTATAACCAACTATCCTGCAATAACTGTATGTCACGTTGGATGTAAAAGTGTCATCTAGGTGTAATGTAGGGCTGTAACGATATTGGATCGAACCGACAAATCGCCATACTCAGAGTCACGATACTGTATCGTGAAGGTGGCCTTGTTGTGATACGCCCTTTCAAAGTTTTGTTATCCGTCAGTCCAGAACACAACCATATAATTTGATGTGATGGTGCTTCCAAGCTTCAAATGAGATACATTTCAGAAATCGTGGGGTGTATCGAACCGTAAGTCAAAAATCGTGATACGAACCGAATTGTGAGTTAAGTGTATCATTACAGCCCTAGTGTAATGTGATGCAATGTATATTGTATTGTAATGATACTCCAGAAACACACACAATTAAAAAACAAGGGTCCAGTCCATAAATATGGTCCTGCTCAACAAAGCGTTATGTATGGAATGAGAGACCGTTTGAGATTCGGACGACTTTTGTGTGTGGGCGTCGTGACTTGACATGTGTATTGCCAAGTACTCGATGGTTTGAATGTGCAGCCCGGTGACCTGATGTGTGTTGCAATGGTTGTGTTGGTCAATCGTTTGCTATGAGAAGTGGTGTGTGTGTGTGTGTGTGCGCGCGCACGCACGCACGCGCATGTGTGTGTTTGTGCGCATGTGTGTGTGTGTGTGTGTTGTAAGGTACTCAATGTTTGGCATTTGGTGTTGAGCATTTGATATGGCGCAAGTGTGGGGTGCATGCCGAGCAGACTGGGATGCGAAGGGTCAAAGTGTGTGCGTGCGTGCATGCGTGTGTGTGTGTGTCTCTGTGTGTGTAGTGTTGGGCGTGCGATGTGTGAGGATGCAGACTGTGTGTGTGTGTGTGTGTGCGTGTGCGTGCGTGCATGCGTGTGTGTGTGCACGCGTGCGCATGCATCAGGATGTGTGTGCCGTTTGGCATGAGACGTGTGATGTGTGGTGCTTGGCGCTGGCTGCTGTTTTCTCATCTTACGTGTGTGTGTGTGTGTGTGTGTGTGTGTGTGTGTGTGTGTGTGTGTGTGTGTGTGTGTGTGTGTCTGCCTCTCTCCTCTTCCTTGGGTAGTTAAAAATATAGGCTCAGTTTTCGTTTGGCAGTCTTGCACTTGCTTGAATGGCGTTCGAACATGCACACCAGCCCTCCCCTCTCAAGTCCTCTCCTGCTCCGTCAGGGGCGGATTAAGACATGATGGCCCCCTGGGCCAGACACTGCTTCTGGCCCCCTTGGGCCCCCGGACCTGGCTTGGCCTAGGGACTATACCAGTTCATTGTACAATATATTGGCTGGCACATGAAGCACCTTGGAAAGATTATTATTGTGAAGGTGGTTTTGAAGGCCAATGTGGGTCATGACCGCGAGGCCAAGTTGGCCTGGCCCCTTGGGGCCTCTGCCCCCCTGGGACTGGGCCCGGTAGGCCCTTGTATGAATCCACCCCTGTGCTCCGTCGTATTCTCCCTAAATCCTCTCGTCCCGCGTAATCTCTTCTCCTTGTCTTCTATACATACACTCTCCTCTCTTCTTCTCTCTCACTCCTTTTCTCCTTCCTCCCTTTCTCTCTTCTGTAATCTCTTTTCTCTTGTCGTCCCATGCCTCTTCTCCACCCTCCTCACCCTTTATGTGCTGCATGGTCTCTTCCTTTTCTCTTTCAATCACTCTCACTCAATGAGTTCTTACATCAAGTCAGCTTTTTTATTGTCAGTTTCTTCATATGCGCAGGTCATACAAGGACATTGAAATGACGTTTCTCTATACCAGGAAAGGACATAGACGCAGGACTGACATTTACAGACTGACATCAAAGTGCAAGACAGAACAAGTAACAGTGATGGACCGATAACAGTAACAGTATCTATATGGTGAGTGACGATGAAAACAGAAACGTGAAAGTGGCGTCTCGTCTTCAATTTTTCAATGCCTTTCACACAAGGATGATTGTGGTTGGAGATGACAAAACATTTTGTCTGCGGTGCATGGCACGGCAGCCTAACCACCAGGGCCTGAAGATGAAAAAATCTAGAGAAGTGTGATGTCTGATAAAACATGAAGAAGAAGAAGAAGAAGAAGAAGAGGAAGAAGAAGAAGAAGAAGAGACAGAGACAGAGACAGAGAAAGATAGGAGTTGAGAGATATGTGTCAGAGAGAGAGAGAGAGAGGGATATGGCTGTGGATATGGCTAAATAAACTTGAAACTTGGATGTCTGACCCTGTTCATACACATTTTTCTGAGTCGTCAGATGATTTTGCATCAACATTTTAACAGAAATTTGAGCAAGTGTTGAAACTCTTGAGCCAGGTCTAATTGTAACTTCTGCACCTGCATGGTTGTTCTGTATCGCATCAAACCATTTCCATCCCTTCTTTAGCGATACAACTTCCAATAACTTTTCCAAACTTCCCCCACTAACTTCTTGATACGCATCACATGAAAGCAAGTCATGTCATTTATGGAAAAAGGGCGACAGGCCAATTAGCTCATCAACCTGACTGAAGGTGTGAGGTAATTTGGATTAGCAGTTCAAGTTCACACCTTCCCTTGGCTTCCCGATGCTTCCACAATTAAAAAAAGTCAATTTAACATCTTCTAGAGTGCATTTGGTCACAGAGCACTCTCTAAGTGTTTAGCACTGCATTTTTTAACTGTGTCTTACGGTCACTCCCACAGTTCTCTCCTTGTCCTTACACGCCTCCCCTCACCTTTTTTTTTTAACTTCTGAACACCACTCCACACCTCTCCTCTATGACGCCCCCCCCACCACTCTTCACATCTCCCCTATTTTTCTCCACACCTCTCTCTGCCCAACACCTCCTCTTGTCTTTTTCTCAATGGCAGACCCACCCTGATCGCCAGTACTCTCTGCCCTTTTCTAAACATTTTTCGTCTTTGAAAATTAAACATACGGTGTCCTCATAAGGTGCCTTGGTTGTCAAAAAAGATTTAAGTGACCAAAAATGGTTATCCAGTAAGTGCAGGGGCACAGTGTAATATTAGAGGTGACAAAAGTGACAAAAGACAAATAGTCCAAAGAGGAATCGATCAAACATTCCATCTTTTCTCCTCGTTTCTTTTCTCCTCTCTGATCCTGTTCTCTGTCCACTTCCTCCAGAATTGGTCATACTGGAGCCATACTAGTACGATCTTGGAAAATCCCCTCTCAGTACCAATCTGGTGTGCTACTACACTGTGGCAGCCATGGCCAAATGGTCTTGTGATCAGAGGGTTCCAGGTTCGAATCCCAGACTTACCAGGTGGAACACAGTGTGTGTGTAGTCTCCCGCACTCATCCATGGTTGAAGTGCCCTTGAGCAAGGTACCTAACCTAATTACGTACCAAAGGTAATTTTGGATAACAGTGTCAAGTACTAAGTGTAATGTAGTGTCAATGTAGTGTAGTACTGGCCCCATTGGCACAATCTCATCTTCAGATCTCAAACCGGAATATGTTCAGTGTCATGTCTAGGGCTGTAACGATACACTAAACTCATGATTCGGTTCATATCGCGATTTTTGACCTACGGTTCGATACACCCCAGAGAGAGGTTTTTAAATGTATCTTTTTGATGATCGTTTATAGGATTATAGCACTATCACATCATATCATGTGGTTGTTTTCTGGACTGAAGGGTAACAGAACTTTGAAAGGGCGTATCACGATACTGCCTTCTTGCATCACGATACAGTATCGTAACTATCTCAGTTCTATACAATATCGTTACAGCCCTAGTCACGTCATATAATTGTGTACTGGAATAGCCCTGTACAGATCATTGGCAATAAAATGGCACACTTGTGTAGCTCTGACCCAACATGACTTTGTGTCATTCAGAAAGGCCTTTCAGCACTGCTTATGGGGCCCACAGGGAGATGGGCCTCTTCTCTCTCTCTCTCTCTCTCTCTCTAACACTTCTGTCTCTTTCCCATCCATTTCTCTTTCTACAACTTTCTCTATATCTTTTTCTTTCTCACCCTTTCCCTTACTCATTTTACCTCTCAACTCATATCTTTCTCTGTCTCTGTCTCTGTCTCTTCTTCTTCTTCTTCTTCTTCTTCTTCTTCTTCTTCTTCTTCTTCTTCTTCTTCTTCTTTTTCTTCTCTTCTTCTTCTTCTTCTTTTTCTTCTCTTCTTCTTCTTCATCTTCTTCTTCTTCTTCTCCTCCCCCTCCTCTCTGTCTCTCTCTCCCTGCCCCTCTCTCTCCCCCTCTTTCTCTCTCCTGTTCTTTTTTGTCATGTAACTGCATTCTGCAAACACGTGTACAAAATTAAACTTTTGTCACCTCTCACTGGCTCCTGGAGCCCTCGCTCACTCTTTGGCCCTCTCCTTCCCTTCTCTCTCTCTCTCTCTCTCTCTCTCTCTCTCTCTCTCTCTCTCTCTCTCTCTCTCTCTCTCTCTCTCTCTCTCTCTCTCTCTCTGTCTTTCTCTCTCTCTCTGTGCCAGGCCCCTCTTCTTCTCTCCATACCTCACTGCAGAGCCAGTTGAGCCATCACTCAGAGCCTGAGCCTTGTGCACCCCGCCCCCCTCCACCCTCCACCCTCCCCCCTCCACCCTCCACACACACACTCCGTCTTCTGGTGTCTCCCTCTCTCTCTCCCTCTCTCACCTTCTCCTCTCTCCTTATTCCACTGACCATGCATGTTCCAAAAACAGATATCATTTTCATTTGACTGCAACTCCTCTTCGAGTCCCTCGCCCCTCGCCCCCCATCCCTTGCCCCTCTCCACTGCGCCCCTCCTGGTCTGCAAGTGTCCCCCCACCCCACCCTCCCCCACGTGCCCTGGGCCCTCCCTCTCTTGCTTCACCAGTTCCTGTCCAAGTCCCACCACCGCACGGCCATACTACAGAACATAGAACCCTCAGGCCTGTCTCCGCCTACCAGAGCCCCCTCTCGACCAATCAGGCGTTCAGGTGGGTGTGGTTTCACATTGGCGGAGCCAATGGCCGTCGGTGGCGATGGTATAAAATAATGTGAGAGTGTGGGCTCATTCGCTCTTTCTGTCAATCCGGCACTCCTGGAGGGGGTGAAAAAGAGAGACGCGGGGGTCATTCTGAATTTTATAACACAAGAGTGCGGACAGCAACACCAAAAAAAACATCACCGGCACGGATAGACGTCCAGAGGTCCTTCCTCTCATCTTAAAGTTCCTTCCTTCCAGCCAGGATGGAGGACGCACACACCAAGTCCCCGGCCGATGTTCTGGCCGGGTTCGGCGTAAGTGAGGCCACCGGTCTCACCCCCGACCAGTTCAAGAAGCAGCTCGAGAAGCATGGCTACAATGGTGAGAACCCAACAGAACCGAACAACACCGAACAGCACCGAACAACGCAGAGCAGAACAATGCAGAACAGAACCGAGCAACACAGAAAAGAATCCAACAACGCAGAACAGAGCAGCGCAGCAAAGCACATTGAGATTTGTCATTCAACAACCCAGAGCAGCACAGGGGAGCATAAAGGATGAAAGGAAGGGTCTCAATGTTAGACCTAGACTTAAAAACCTTAACTTATAATGACTAATGACTATTGCCATTGAGCAATATACTATGGTTAGAACCGAACTGAACCAAAGAAAACCGAACCAAACAGAACAGCACACCGAGATAGACCTTCTTTTAACTGAAACTTTAACCTAGACTTGAAGGTTTTTTTTAAAACTTGCATTCAACAATGCACAAACCAGCAGTTGCACATACTGAACCAGTTGTCAATGACATAGTGGGGCATTGAGGTGTGGTGTGGTGTAGACTTGTGCGAAGTGGGATGGGGAGGGGGGGGGGGGGGTATGACAGAGGTATGGGGTTTAAGTGTTGAATTAACACTGTATTTTTAACTGTGTACTATTGATGAGATTGGTAGTTGGTTAACGCAACACCTATCTTTGCTTGAATAGATAGAGCAGTCTCTTGCAGCATTGAGGAGGGGGATTCCCACTGACGAATGTGTGTATAGCACTTCCAAAAATGACCCAACAACAAAGAGAGAGAGAGAGAGAGAGAGAGAGAGAGTAGACATGAGACAGCTAAGAGGCAAGGGAAAAAAACTGTCACTGACTTCACAGCCTAAAGCTCCCCGAGAGAGAGAGAGAGAGAGAGAGAGAGAGAGAGAGAGAGAGAGAGAGAGAGAGAGAGAGAGAGAGAGAGAGAGAGAGAGATGTAGCGTAGGGTATGGTATGGTATGGTAGAGTGGGGTTGGATGCGGCAGGACGTTTCAGTGTCCAAAATAGCCCATAGGGGAGTGAGAGAGCGAAACAGGTGACTGACTTGCCTTAGGGCCTGGGCCCGGGTGATTTGAGAAGACTTGAGTAGACCAGAGATATTTTAAGCTGGTGGGGGCAGAACAGACTGCAGGGGAGGACGATGGGGAGGGGGGAGGGAGGGAGGGAGGTAAAGGGGGGATAGGCGGGGAGGAAGGGAGGGTTGGGTGTGAGGTGGAGGGTGTTGCTAGGAGGGGTTGAGTGATCAGAGCAGTGATTGATCACTAACAGTGGTGGTGGGGGAGGTGGGGATGTGTGGAGTGTTGGTGGTGGTGGTAGGGAGGGGGTCTGGGAAGGGGGCAGGTCCAATCAGTTGAGGATTACACGTGTGACAATCAATGGTTGATTGTAACTTGTCTTTTAAGATTCAATCACGTCTCAGATTAGGTGCGCGCAGTCATTTTGGCAGCCTTCATTCAACCCTTTGACAGTTGAACTTCACACTTTCTAGTTGATCCAACTCTCTTAAGTGCTCAGTGAACACTCCAAAATGCACTGTGTGTGACAAGAACAGATGGAGAGACAGACAGAGAGAGACAGAGAGAGAGCGAGAGAGAGACAGAGGCAGCAGTTAAATGAGTGCGAGCTGATCAGCTGTTTGTTTTCTTGCTTTGGTTGAAGGTTGGAGACGACTGTGCTCCATGTAGCCTAAATCCCCCTTGTCCTTCAGACTGTCACTAGAGGTGTCTCCACCACATGTGACTTCGCCGCAGCTCCTCTCTCTCTCTCTCTCTCTCTCTCTCTCTCTCTCTCTCTCTCTCTCTGAAGCAAAAAAACAATCAAAACTCCAGACATTTAAAGGTCCTGACATAAAAAGAATCCAGACATTCAAGAGTCCAGACATTCAACATTTTTTGGAGGTCTTTAAATTATAATATATTTCACTGTTCACTTTTTGTGTCACTTTTTGACATGTTCATGCAGCTACATTATGCAACTGGCTGCTATCCCTCCTCTGTATATTCATTTAGTGGTCCTGGCCTTGTGTTGCATTGCTCATGAGTACACACTTTCTTTTGGGGCACCTGCCTGATAATATCCTTGAAACCCTTAGTATACAACGTATCGTTCATTTGCAGTGCCATAATGTGGTGAAATACACTACAATTGTCGAATCAGGCGAATCATATACCCTTTTGATACCCCATAAGCTTTAGTCTTCAAGTTGCATATTGTGTGTTTGTGTGTGTGTCAAGATTGTGTTTCAATAACTTTCCATTTTCCTTTTCTTCTTCCTTCTTCTTCATCCATCTGTATCTGAACTGCTTGGTCCTGCCTTTTCCATACCTTTCTGAAATGGATTGCTTCTGTCTGCAGAGCTTCCCGCTGAGGAGGGTAAGTCTGCCTATAATGTTCAGCACTCAACACCTCTCCCGTGCTTTATCCATATTCATATACACATACTGTATATGCTCCATACCGTCTCCATTAATGCGTCATAAATACTCTACTCTACTCTACTCGAAATAGTCCTACACTGTATAGCTCCTGTATGGGCGCAATAGCCAAGTATCAGTTCACATTTCACAAGTCACACTCAAAATGTCTCCTAGTATCCAATGACATTCCAATTACATGGAAAAGCCCTAATGGTCACTTTATACTTTCTGTCTTTCTCTTTCTCAATTTCATTCTTTCTCAATTTCGTTCTTTCTTCCCATCTTTAATTTTCTTTCTCTTTACTGTCAATTTCTTTCTTTCTTTCTTTCTTTCTTTCTTTCTTTCTTTCTTTCTTTCTTTCTTTCTTTCTTTCTTTCTTTCTTTCTTTCCCTCCATAGGAAAGTCCATCTATGAGCTGATCATTGAGCAGTTTGAGGATCTGTTGGTCAGGATCCTGCTGCTGGCTGCTTGCATTTCCTTTGTGAGTATATCCATCCCCTCACTCTGCCACCACTTACCACATAGTGATAGATAGATAGATAGATAGATAGATAGATAGATAGATAGATAGATAGATAGATAGATAGATAGATAGATAGATAGATAGATAGATAGATAGATAGATAGATAGATAGATAGATAGATAGATGCCAACCAGATGCTATTTTAGCGCTCACAAACCCAGCACTGACTGCACAGTTTAAACCCAACACCACACTGCTCTGCACAGTTTAAACCCAACACCGCACAAGTTGCAATGCGTTTGGCCTTGTTCGTTTAAAAAAAGCTGCTCCGTGGCCCGCTGGCATTTGGGTCTTTTTTTAAATCTTCCAACCACTAAAGCCACCGCCACCGCCACCGCACCGCACCACAGTGTGGTGTGTTACCGCAGTGTAGCGCAGCCTGGTGTTGAATTACACCGGCGTGGCAAAGCCCGACGCAGCGGCCAGCTGCACTGCCTGCCCATCCATCCAAGATGGCGGAGAGTGGTAGGGTGGTGTGGGATGATGGGGTGGTGGGGCAGTGTGTGGGGTGCGACGGCCGTGCGCATTCCTCCCCACCTGAAATAGTTGCAGCGAGGCCGGCAGGGGCTCCGATTTGCGATCTAGGGGTGGGTGGGGGGGTGGGGTTGGGGGGGTGAAGGGTCAGGGGCCATCGGACTCTGGGGGTCATCGCTCAAAAATACAGCTGCTTGTCCTATACTTGCTTCCATGCTACAGGGCACATTCCCTCCCATACAGTTGCTCGTACACACTTATAGTTACACACTACAGGATAAGCTGCTAGCCCACACATACAGCCTCTACATACTTACACTCTACCCTACTAACGGATAAATGGACAGTCACATGGGCCTACTGTGGCTGCTAGTAGTACTATACTGACATGCTACAGGACACGTTGGCACTCAGACAGTTGCTAGTATTACACTTATTGTAAGGGCAGCCATGGCCTAGTGGTTAGAGAGTTGGTCTTTCAATCTAGGGGTTACCGGTTCGAATCCCCCACGACCTCTCCCTACACCTCCATCCATGGCTGAAGTGCCCTTGAGCAAGGCACCTAACCCCACATTGCTCCAGGGACTGTAACCAATACCCTGAAAAATAATAGTTGTAAGTCGCTTTGAACAAATGAAAGCGTCAGCTAAGTGAAATGTAATGTAATATTGTTACATAGCCTACACTACAGGATGAGATGCTAGCCCACACATTTAGCGTCTACATACTTAACACTACTACCGGATGAATGGTCTTTCTCTTGTTATAGCCGTTGTACTGTACACACATAGGTACTGTATAGTTACACATTAGAGAATGAGTTGCTATTTAATACCACATACTTACACACTAAACCGGATAAACTGCTAGTAACCTACACAGTGACATACATATGGCAGGCATACATAGGTTCACTCATACAATGCAGCTGCTAACCTGTACATTTAGCTTCTAAATACTTAAACCCTTTACAGGATGCATCCTCATTTTTCAACTGCTATTCCATACCTATAGGCCTACTGTACAGTAGCTTTTGCATACTTAACAGGATGGACTTTTCCATACTCCACAAGATGGGTTGCTAGTGTGTGTGTGTGTGCGTGTGCATGTGCGTGTGCGCGCGTGTGTGTGTGTGTGTGTGTGTGTGTGTGTGTGTGTGTGTGTGTGTGTGTGCGTGTGCGTGTGTGTGTGTGTGTGTGTGTGTGTGTGCGTACTGTACTTCAGCTACATTACCGACATCATATAGCCTACTGTAGCTGCTAGTGCCTACATACAATACTTAGCCTGCACGTCAAACGTAGTCCAGTTAGTAGTGTAAATTCAACACATCTCAAGTTACGTAATTTAATCACTCTTTGGAGTTAGGCCGGCTGTCTAAATGTTGAACGACTTCAAAATGCCATATACATAGGATGGATGCTCACTCATATAGCTGCTAGTCCACACATACTTATATTGCGAGAACATACTTACATACTTGAATTCACCCTACAGGATGAATGCTCATTCATACAGTTGCTAGTCCATACTTACTCTCTGTCATACAGCTTCCAGTCCATGCATACTTACATGTGACAGAATGAATAGGCTAAAGGAAGAAAAATCCGCACTCACAAAATGCGTCTCATTATTTATTTATATTACCACCATGTCCAAAATTTTTGGACATGGTGTTAATATAAATAAATAATGAGACGCATTTTGTGAGTGCGGATTTTT
>NC_085873.1:25019099-25029099 GCF_034702125.1 Engraulis encrasicolus
GTAGGCCTATTTAGATGTATTTTACAGTACGTACACCATTTATTACAGTTACTTGCTAACAGTGTTTCTTCATGTAGGCTAACTGTAGCATGACTTGCACTGCACAGTATTCGCTCCCGCATTACATTGTTATGTTTCGCCTCGGTGTTTACTCCGGCAAATCAAGTGACATGTAGTAACATTGAGTGAATGAGTAAATACGATATTGTGTTACTCAACACAAGACTCAGAACAGTAGATTGATTTTATATATATTTGTTTAGATTTTATATGTCATATTGCAAGAAGCCTAGTGTGATGCTTTGTACTAAAAGGCATTTTCCTGGTGCCTGACAGACTGTCCTTGGCGTGCTATAAACAACCCTCTCTAACTAAATGCACCTCTCTTCTCTTCTCTCTACCCCCCCTCTGCCCCGCTCCCCATAACCACACACACACACACACACACACACACACACACACACACACACACACACACACACACACACACACACACACACACACACACACACACACACACACACACACACACACACACTCTGTCTTGCCTTCCCTATTCTCCCCAAAGTTGGTGACAAAGTCCCCGCTGACATCAGGATCATCTCCATCAAGTCCACCACCCTCCGTGTTGACCAGTCCATCCTCACTGGTACGTGTAGTGGCCAAAACGTGTGTGTGTGTGTGTGTGTGTGTGTGTGTGTGTGTGTGTGTGTGTGTGTGTGTGTGTGTGTGTGTGCGTGCGCGCGCGTGTGTGCGTGTGTGTGTGTGTGTGTTTATGTGTGTGTGTGTGTGTGTGCGTGCGCGTGTGTGCGTGTGTGTTCGTGTGTGCGTGTGTGTGTGTGTTCGTGTGGTGTGACTGTGTGTGTGTGTTGTTTGTACTGTATGTGTATCCATTGCTCACCTCTGCTGCGGTCCCATGTCCTCCTCAGGTGAGTCCGTGAGTGTGATCAAGCACACCGATGCCGTGCCCGACCCCAGAGCCGTCAACCAGGACAAGAAGAACATGCTGTTCTCCGTGAGTAGCGTCCTCTCTATCTCCCTGTCATGTTACATATCCATGCATACGTGTACATCCATCCATCTATATATCCATCAGTTACTTGTACGTGTAGTCTGTCATTCATGCTGTTCTCCATGAGTACTGTCTCTATCTCTCTTCATCATTTCACATATCCATCCATCCATCCATGCACCCATCCATCTAAATATCTATCTGAAATGTGCAAGTTATTCATGCTTGTCTCTTTGAATAGTGCCTTTGTCACTCCATCATTTTATACATTCATAGATCCAGCCATCCCTCCATCCATCCATCCATACATACATACATGTCTTCATTCAAGAACATGCATTCATTCTCTTTTCACACTTCTCTGGTAGATAAGGCACATACATAAAAGTGAACTTCCACACACCACGCTCTTCCGTCTTGTGGGTGCGTCTCTGGAGTAATCAAGTAGTTAGGAAATACAAGCGGATTCCAAAAAAGTTGGGACACTTGGTATTTTGTGAATAAAATAAAAATGCTGGCATTTTCAAAACATTCAATCCATTCATAAGATGCACAATGGCACAAGGTCAACATAGGAACAGTTAAAATGAGGCAAAAGCATTGTTTTGAGGGAAATATGTGGTCATTTAAAATTTGACCCATGCAACAAATCTCAAAAAAGTTGGGACAGGACCAAAAAATGTTGTAATAGTTGGATAATTCTAAAAATAACACAAGGAGGAATATTTTGAAAGGAACTATATTGACTGCCAACATCAATGCACAAATAAAATACCATCACAGAGAGGCTGTGGCACTCAGTAGCGAAGATTTTGAGGGACTAATTACTGATCTATTACACAGAAAGACTCAATTATCAAAATTGCAGGCATATAAGGCTTATTTCTGTAATGTAGAGTTCTGTGAAATCATTGCACGAGTTATGAGATCATGACATACCCATCAGCAATAAACAAACTATGACACTCCAACAATGATAGCTGTTGAAAAAATGACCATAAACACAACACTTGATTAAGGCACATGATGCAGACATTAAACAGTGTTGCAAGTGGCAAAGCTCATTCTAGATGGACCTAGGAGACACATGAAACTGTCCTGATTACAGGATGGAAAATATTTCATTCTTTTTTAAAATCATGGAGTCATGCACCCTCCAGGTTATGAAGAAAATGAATACTTCGGCTTGATTTAGTGGTCAGTCTGAAAGACAGCATATATGATGGTAAAGGGGTGCATAGATGCCTTGGTTATGGTCTTCTTACTCATGTAGAGCATTAAAATGAGGGCGGAATGATATATTCAGACTTTAAACAGCATACATAGCTACCAAGGCATTATATTTTGGAGCACAGCCTTTAGCTATTGCCCCATAATGATGGCAAACTTCAATCTCTACTATGTTCCAACAGTGTGGTTCCATCATAAGAGTAAACAGGTGACAAAATTGTTTTCTTGCAGTCAGGATATACCACATAAGCATAACAAGAAGGTAAACAAGTCGAAGAACACACCTATCAGTTGAGCTGCTGAAATCATGTCTCGCACATCAAAATATCTATTTTTTTAAAATAAAATCATGCCATCAGTCAAAGTATTTAAATGTTAAGTCTCCTCCCTTGTATTGTGTTTAGTCTTATCCAACATAAAAAGCATTTTACTGGCCCTGTCCCAACTTTTTTGGAATTTGTTGCGAGGGTGAAATTTTAAATGATCACATTATTACCCCAAAAAATAATTCTGCTTGGCTTTAACAACTGATATGTTGTCTGTACACAATGCTCTACCTTATTAACATATTGAATGTTTTGAAAATGCCAGCATTTTGATTTTATTCACAAAATACCACGTGTCCCAACTTTTTTGGAATCCGCTTTGTAGATTGCACTCAGTTTTTTCAGTCTTTCTTATTTGTTTTTTTTTTATTTTTCAAACATTGGCTCTAGCAGCCGAAACATCTGTCTGTACCTGCAATATTTGAAAAAAAGAAAAAGAAACGAATAACAAACAGAAAACACAACACAAACAAAAAAAGAAAAGTCCAAGTCCAAGTCAGCACCAAAGTCTTTCGCTCGCCATCTCTGCTCACCAGGGTACCAACATCGCTTTTGGCAAAGCCACCATCGTAGTCTTAGCCGAACAAGTCTCTCTCCCTGCTGCATTGTTTTTAGGTGCGCCAACATAGCTGCTGGCAAAGCCATTGTCACAAAGTCCCAAAGCCATTGTCACGAACCCTAATCAAGTCTTTCTCTGCATTATTTTTCTTGTTTTCTGGTGATTTAGGGTACCAATATCGCCGCTGGCAAAGCCATTGGCATCTGCACCGCCACCAGCGTCTCCACTGAGATTGGTAAGATCCGTGACCAGATGGCCGCCACTGAACAGGAGAAGACCCCCCTGCAGGCGAAGCTGGATGAGTTCGGCGAGCAGCTCTCCAAGGTGGGCAAAGAAAGACACACACACACACACACACACTGTCTCACACACACACACACACATATATACAAACACACACACACACACACACACACACACAAATTTCAGCGGTGACTGGTAAATTTTTCAACCCACCAGGTGAAAACTTTCACCACTCGATCTATGTCCAAGCGATTTTTTTTGTCCAATGGCATTTGCCATTCTTCACCCTAAAATTGATTAGAATGCATAGAATTGGATCTAAAAATTCAAAAACTTCTGGGGGAAGATCCCCAGACCCCCAACCCTGTAATAAGTCCTCCTTTCTGGTGTTGAGGACATGGTCAACCATGTCGACATTTAGATATATAATCTTAATAATAATTCCAATAATAATAGTTTTACTACTTATAATAATGAACTGATTTCGACTACTATTGTTATTATTAAATGAGTCGACTGGTAAAAACGGCGAGTGACTGGTAGACCCCTGACACAGACACACCGTCTAATGGTCCGATCTCCTCTGTCTGTTTGTCCCTCCCAGGTTATCACTCTTATCTGCATTGCTGTCTGGGCCATCAACATTGGCCACTTCAACGACCCCATCCACGGAGGCTCCTGGATCCGCGGTGCCGTCTACTACTTCAAGATCGCCGTTGCCCTGGCTGTGGCCGCCATCCCTGAGGGTGAGGGAACACACTTACAGGCACACAGAGACACACACGCATGCACGCACACATTACATTACATTACACACACACACGCGCGCACACACACACAGGTGACTTCACTGAGTGAAGTGGTCTACTTCACTGGCCATGTTTAAACACCTTAAGACACATCTCTTCCTGGAGACTTATGGCTGTTCCACAACTCACACTCGCACTCACACACACGCTCTGACGCACTGACACGCACACACACTCACACTTTCCTTCACGATACCTTGTGAAGCGACCTTGGGTGTTTTGAAAGGCGCTATATGAAACGAAAGTACTGTATTATTATTATTTACTTGTGTTGATTACTCATCACGATCAGCTGATTCGGAGGATCACATTTGTGACTGGGCTTTTACTTTCTAATGCCGGGATTGACACCTCTGTGCTCGTGCAGACATGCCTAGCTCTTTTGAACACTGTTCAGCGTGCACATGTGATTCCCTGGAGACCTGAGTTCGAAGCTAGATGAGGTGACTCCATCTGAAGTACATCTCTAAACAATCTCTCTCCTTTCTCTATCCCTCCCTCCTCCCCCCCCCTCTCTCTCTCCCTCCTTCTCTCTCTACCCCCTTCTCTCTCTCTCTCTCTCTCTCTCTCTCTCTCTCTCTCTCTCTTCTTCCTGTGCCTCCTTCTTTCTCTACCCCCCCTTCTCTCTCTCTCTCTCTCTCTCTCTCTCTCCCTCCTTCTCTCTACCCCCCCTTCTCTCTCTCTCTCTCTCTCTCTCTCTCTCTCTCTCTCTCTCTCTCTCTCTCTCTCTCTCTCTCTCTCTCTCCCTCTCCCTCTCTCTCTCTACCCCCCCTTCTCTCTCTCTCTCTCTCTCTCTCTCTCTCTCTCTTCTTCCTGTGCCTCCTTCTTTCTCTACCCCCCCCTTCTCTCTCTCTCTCTCTCTCTCTCTCTCTCTCTCTCTCTCTCTCTATCTCTCTCTCTCTGTCCCTCTCTCTCTCCCTCCTTCTCTCTACCCCCCCTTCTCTCTCTCTCTCTCTCTCTCTCTCTCTCTCTCTCTCTCCCCTCTCTATCTCTCTTTCGCTCTTTCTCTCTCTCCCTCTCTCTCTCTACCCCCCCCCTCTCTCTCTCTCTCTCTCTCTCTCTCTCTCTCTCTCTCTCTCTCTCTCTCTCTCTCTCTCTCTCTCCTTCTCTCTACACCCCCCCCTCTCTCTCTTCTTCCTGTGCCCAGGTCTGCCTGCCGTCATCACCACCTGCCTGGCTCTGGGTACCCGCCGTATGGCCAAGAAGAACGCCATCGTCCGCTCCCTGCCCTCCGTGGAGACCCTGGGCTGCACCTCCGTCATCTGCTCTGACAAGACCGGCACCCTGACCACCAACCAGATGTGTGTCACCAAGGTAAGGTCTCCACCAGATGGGTTTGAGAGTGTGGGTGTGTGCGTGTGTGGGTGGGTGTGTGTGTGTGTGTGTGTGTGTGTGTGTGTGTGTGTGTGTGTGTGTGTGTGTGTGTGTGTGTGTGTGTGTGTGTGTGTGTGTGTGTGTGTGTGTGTGTGTGTGTGTGTGTGTGTGTGTGTGTGTGTGTGTGTGTGTGTGTGTGTGTATGGATACTGTATTTTATACTTATCTGTTTTTTGCCTTCCCCGGTAGATGTTCATCATCGATAGCGTTGACGGCGACCACGTTTCCCTGAGCAAGTTCGACATCTCTGGCTCCAAGTACACCCCCGAGGGCGAAGTGTAAGTACAACAAACTCACACTGACACACACACTCACCCACACACACACACACACACACACATACACACACTCACACACACTCACTCACAACACATTTGCTATTCAAATATTTTGAGAACGTAGTTTTGAAACCTAGGCTATATGAAATGCATTTTGCAATGCAATGCAATGCAATGGAATGCCCAATACAGAAATGCCAATTTCCCCAAATTCTGCAAAATGGATATACACCGTTTTGCCTTGAAACTCTTCATATATATGTTGTCTTCATTACTGTCAATACTGACCTCCATTGTGTGTGTGTGTGTGTGTGTGTGTGTGTGTGTGTGTGTGTGTGTGTGTGTGTGTGTGTGTGTGTGTGTGTGTGTGTGTGTGTGTGTGTGTGTGTACAGTACCCAGAACGGTGCCAAGGTCAAGTGCGGTTCCCACGATGGCCTGGTTGAGCTGGCTACCATCTGCGCTCTGTGCAACGACTCCTCTCTGGATTACAACGAGGTGCGTCCACTCCCCACCCACCCCCCACAAACACACAAACACACACATTAGGAAACCTCTGAGATACAGACACACTCATTCACTCACTGGTGGCTTAACCCTTTGTTTCCCGGTGCTTGTGCTGTGCAGTCCAAGGGCATCTATGAGAAGGTTGGTGAGGCCACCGAGACTGCCCTGTGCTGCCTGGTTGAGAAGATGAACGTGTTCAACACCGCCGTCGGCGGCCTGTCCCAGATTGACAGGGCCAACGCTTGCTGTGGAGTGAGTACACATTTATTATTATCATTATTATCATTATTATTATTATTATTATTATTATTATTATTATTGTCAGAATATATTTAGCAAACAAAACCATCTGTGCCCCTAAAGAACCAGGCCTGTGCAAAGAAAGAGTGCTATTGGGGCTTTCAGAATTAAAAGGATGTCTGATCTGTCAGGATGTAATGAAATATATGCTTTAAAAAACAGTTGCCGTGTTGTTTGGATTTTTTACATGCCCCCCTTTTGATCAGTTCTTTGCACGGCCCTGTAACAGTATGCCTAATGCTACATTAGGGACACATGCAGGCAAAACGAGCAAAGCGAAGAGAGGCCACATTCATCAGGTCATCGCGGCCAATCAAATCAGACGAAACATTTATGTTGTGCATTTGATTGGCCCCCGCAGGCGAAATTCCACTCCTAATTTGCACAATATTAAACTTGGTCAAATAATTTCGCTTCGCTCCTGTTTGTTTACCTTCGCCTCCCTCATAGGAATGAATGGCGAGGTTCACTTCGCTTGGCCAAATTCGTGTGTATGTGTCCCTACCGTAACGCCTGTCTCCCCTGCCCGCCTAAGTTCTTTGCACGCCTCTGTGAAGCACAGGGGTGCGTTTCTGCCATGTTAGCTACCGTACTCCCATTGACATCCACCGAAGTTGCTAACTGCTAACAGCTACGCTTTCCATAAATGCACCCCAGAATGCCTAACACCGGTGTCTCCGTCTGCTAACAGGTTGTCAAGCAGCTGATGAAGAAGAACTTCACCCTGGAATTCTCCCGCGACAGGAAGTCCATGTCTGTCTACTGCACCCCCGCCAAGGGAGACGGTGGAGCCAAGCAGTTCGTCAAGGTACGGTACTTCTCCCTTCCTGTTTTACTCTCTCTTTCTCTCACTCCTCTCTCTCTCTCTCTCTCTCTGTGTCTCTTCCTTTTTCGCTTCTGTCTTAGTCTCCTATTCCATCTCTCTCTTTTCTTGTGCCTCTTTCTCCCTTCCTCTCACTTATGTCTCATTCATCAAACGACTGCTCCTCTCCCCTTTCTTTTTTTTGTAATAGATATTTATTTATACCCTAGTCTCTCTGCTCTCTTTTCCTCTCATTTCAGCTCTTTTCTCAACTCTCCTTCAACTCTCCTCTTTTTTTTCTATGCGTGATTGACAAGTGCGTGATTGACGAGGGCGTGATTGACAAGTGCACCTATGAGTTACCCCCGCCCCACTAACCAAGCATCCTGTCGCTCTCCTCTCCTCTCTCTTCTTGACCAACAGGGTGCCCCAGAGGGCGTGATTGACAGGTGTGCCTATGTGCGCGTCGGAACTACCCGCGTGGCCCTGACCCCTGCCGTCAAGGACAACATCTTGTCTGTGATCAAGGAGTGGGGTACCGGCCGCGACACCCTGCGTTGCCTGGCCCTGGCCACCCGTGACTCCCCCCTCAAGGTTGAGGAGATGAACCTCGAGGATGCCACCAAGTTTATCGACTATGAGGTGAGGAGCTGCACACACACACACACATATTCGCATGCACACGCGCGCGCGCACACACACACACATACGCACACATGCACACACACACACACACACACACACACACACACACACACACACACACACACACACACACACACACACACACACACACACACACACACACACACACACACACACATTAACTCCACCACGTTTGGCGACTTTGAATGTGGACAGAGTAAATCCACCCGGTCTGCATTCACCTGTATGTTGTTTCATTGACCTTTGCACCATCATTTTACCGGTTTTAAAACTCGGTTTCTCTCTCTCTTTCTCTGTCTCTCTCACTCTCCATCCCTCCCTCCCTCTGCCCGTCCACTCTCTGCGCACACACACTCTCAGACTGACCTGACCTTCGTTGGCTGCGTGGGCATGCTGGATCCCCCCCGTAAGGAAGTCATGGCCTCCATTGAGGAGTGCAGGAGCGCTGGCATTCGCGTCGTCATGATCACTGGTCAGTACTTTGGTCCTCTTTTCTCTCTCTCTCTCTCTCTCTCTCTCTCTCTCTCTCTCTCTCTCTCTCTCTCTCTCTCTCTCTCTCTCTCTCTCTCTCTCCGTCCCTCTCTCTCTTTTCATCCATATCTGCACTCTCTCTATCCTTTTCTGTATGCCTCCCTGTCCCTCTTCATCTCTCTCTCTCTCTCTCTCTCTCTCTCTCTCTCTCTCTCTCTCTCTCTCTCTCTCTCTCTCTCTCTCTCTCTGCTGTCTGTCGGTTCGATACAGTACATCATATTGTTTCTGAGATGTATCTCATTTGAAGCTTGGAAGCACTATCACATCAATTCATATGGTTGTTTTTTGGACAGAAGGATAACAAAACTATGAAAGGGTGTATCACGGATCACGGATGTACTGCCTCCTTACATCACGATACAGTATCATGACTCTGAGTATCATGATTTCTCGGTTCGATCCAATATTGTTACAGCCCTAGTCAATAACAATATCACTTTCTCTCCACGACAATGTCATTCGTTTGTTCCCCAAATGCCTATCTCTCACCAATACCGTTACTTGTGTCACTCACCTATTATCTCACTCGTGTGGGCAGCCATGGCTCAGTGGTTAGAGCACTGGCCTTTAGATCAGAGGGTTGCAGGTTCAAATCCCACCCTTACCAGCACCTTCATCCATGGCTGAAGTGCCCTTGAGCAAGGCACCTAACCCCACACTGCTCCAGGGCCTGTAACCAATACCCTGAACCTAAAATAAGTGTAAGTTGCTTTGGATACAAGTGTAAGTGTTAATGTGATGTAATGTAATGTGTCCCCTGCTCATCCCTTCAGGTGACAACAAGGGTACCGCCGTGGCCATCTGCCGCCGTATTGGAATCTTCACTGAGGATGAGGATGTGACCGGCAAGGCCTACACTGGCCGCGAGTTCGACGACCTGGGCTCCCACGAGCTCCAGGCCAAGGCTGTCCAGAAGGCTCGCTGCTACGCCCGCGTCGAGCCCGCCCACAAGTCCAAGATCGTTGAGTTCCTCCAGGGATTCGATGAGATTACTGCCATGGTGAGGATGCGGAGGATAAAACGTAGATATTACGGATAATACGGAGACACACGCATGTAAAACACATGCACTCAGTCAGACGTTGTTGACAATGTGTCCGTGTGTCTGTGTGCATTTCAGACCTATGACAAGCTTAATGAAGGAGGTGTGTGTATATGCTGTATGTGAGGTTCATCAGACCTTTGTATTAATTCTCTCTCTCTCTCTCTCTCTCTCTCTCTCTCTCTCTCTCTCTCTTTCTCCCTCTCTCTCTCTCTCTCTCTTTCTCCCTCTCTCTCTCTGTGTCCAGACCGGTGATGGTGTGAACGATGCCCCCGCCCTGAAGAAGGCGGAGATTGGCATCGCCATGGGCTCTGGCACTGCCG
>NC_085873.1:25034099-25064099 GCF_034702125.1 Engraulis encrasicolus
AAAAAAAATTCTTTAAAAATGTCTGTTAAAATGTACAAAAACATAATATAAAAACAAACTACAAACTCTTATTGAAAGATGCTGAATTAATATATAGGTAAACCCTGCTGCCAAATTATAGTTGAGATGATGTTGAGATGATGGATTCATTCTATTCTTAAAAATAATAATAAATGTATTAAAAGAAACATTTTTTGTTAAACTTGTATACTCGTTTCTGTTGTCTTTGTCTTGGTTTTACTATTCAACACGACATCCTTGCACACCCACCCAGAGAATCAGAATCCAGAGTATCTTTATTGGCCAAGCACACTTGGAATTTGACTGGGATAAAATAAAACAACAACATGTAATTTAAAAAGTTTAAAAAGTTTTTAAAAAACTGCATCGGCTTCTGAGGGCTGTCGGCCCTGCCTTGCATTCCAAATTGCCAGTCCAGGTGTGATTACATAACATTTAGAATTAAGCATGTATAAAATACAACACAGCAAAACACAACACAAAAAAAGGCATTCATTGAAATTTTAGGGTAAGCATTTGAGTCTACCGATAGCCGAGTTTCAAAAGAATGAGCCTTAAGTCTGAATTAACAAAAATAGCCTTGCCTCCACTTAATACGTCATTATCACTATCTGAGATGGGACTCGTTCCTTTCAGAGAGACGTTCAAAAAACGGTTTGAAAAAAACACATGAATTGGTTTTTATATATTTATTCAGAGTCAACCTCTGACTT
Source organism: Engraulis encrasicolus (assembly GCF_034702125.1). Lineage (NCBI taxonomy): Eukaryota > Metazoa > Chordata > Actinopteri > Clupeiformes > Engraulidae > Engraulis > Engraulis encrasicolus. The sequence goes on from NC_085873.1 coordinate 25,034,834, forward strand.
ATTTTGTCCAAATAACAACTGACTGTCCTCCTCCTTCTAAAGACTGTCCCTGAACACCAATGGTTCATGTCCAGGAGCCGTTCAAAAGAGTCAATTCTTTTACCAATGGCACAACACTAACTTCTATGAACCAAAGATTGCAAACTGGAGCAAGAAAGCAACGTTTATCACTGTTATCGATAGCGTGACAAAGAAGATGAAGCGTGCAGAGAAGACGGTGTGTGTATGATGGTGAGGAAGATGTTGATGATGATGATGCTACTGCTGCTGGCCTTAGATGTCTAAGATGTCGTGACCCAGAAGACCAGGCGTATAGAGTAGATGGTGTCCACAATATAGGCGATGAGATTGACGCCCGTCATAAAGGACACCACCACCAGGCCATTCCAGACGCAGTATCCACTGTTGCAATGTGACGGCCGCGGATTCTTCTGGAAGGCGTAGATGGGCCACACCACCACGGCAGTGGCGTACATCACAGCAGCCAACGCATTGCAGCCCACCAGCACCTGAGAGAAACACAGATGCAAGCATTAGACGTAGAAGTCAAGTCAGATTTTATTTGAATAGCACATTTCATATGTACATAGACTCAATGTGCTTCATTAGATAAAAGAACCACGATTAAAAACACTTGAAACACTTAAACCAAGTGAAAAATACAATGGACATTAGACATTATCTCTCACATACACACACACACACACACACTCACACCCATGTATAGAACATCGCAGCAGCCAATACGCTGCAACCCACCAACACCCGAAGACACACACACACACTCACACACATGCAGATGCACACACACACACACACTCTCTCTCTCTCTCTCACACACGCACACACGCACGCACGCACGCACGCACAAGTACAGACCTGGTTGAGTGGACAGGGACAAGTGGCGAGGAGGCGAAATATAGTGAGGATGATGATGATGACCGAGTAGATGAAGCACAGAGCGTAGACCGCCACGCACCACTGCAGACCGCCGAACATCTTCACGCGGCCGGAGTCCAGGCAGATGAAGATGATACACGCCACAAAGGCCTCCAGCACCTACGCACACACACACACACACACACACACACACACACACACGCAAATAAGATATATACCGGTATATAAAAAGGCCGATATCGTAATAATACACACACACACACACACACACACACACACAGACGCACACACACACACACACATACACACACACACACAAATACAGGTACATACACTAATACACACATGCACGCACACACACACACACACACACACACACACACACACACACACACAAATAAGATATATATATATATATATATATATATATATATATATATATAAAAAGACTTCCATCATGGCCATACAAATCATACGTATCTGTTCCCTTACGGTGCCCATCCATTTGTCAGTTTGCTACAAGCCGTACCAACGCATTCAATTCATTTTCAATGAAATGCGGCATGTCGTCGTTACCGAACTCGCAATGCATGTTGGGATTCCGGCACGACGAGCGTGGGTCCGGTGGCACGTCAAAAAGTTGAGCTCTCCTGAAAGTTATGCAATTTAGCCCCGGCAGCCAGAGTGCGTTACCCAATGACTGTTGATACCTGACCATGATACCTGTGGTCATCACGAAGGTGCATTTCCCTCGGTAAAAGTAGATTTTTGACATCTGTCGAACTTTTGGATGTACAAAATATAGACTACAAGCATGTATGTTGCATGTGCTTATGATGCCTGGGTTCAAATGATTATGTTCGATTTCGACCATAAGCATAACAACACGAGGCCAAGCTGTGTGTGAAAAAAAACACATGTGCCGAGTTGGTAAGAGCATATTGAACTGTAATTTAGGGGCAGTTGGTTTGCTATATCGAAAAAATGGCTAGAAATGTAGATTGATATACTTCCTGTATATAACTCCCGGGCCACGCGAGCTGTAGTAGCAGTGCGTCGACACTGGGGTATCCAATACGTCGAGCTGCGATAACGTAACGCTATAATGGATCTCTAGCCTTATTCGCCCATTGCGTGCTTGGTGCACACTAAAGCAATCTTTGGCACGATAGCTAAGGCCTCAGTCCCGTGGAGCTACGTATATGCCGGAGATATGCTTGCTGTGTGCCTGATTGTGCATGCAGCTGCGTGCGAACGAGTGTACTACCGGTACTTACTTGCTTCAATGCATGGGTGCCGTGGGGGGGGGGAGGTGTTACAGATTCTAAGGGCCCAAGCACTAACAGCACTGACATGGCCCCTTAATGGGGCCCAAAATTTGAATCTTTGCAGGGGTCTAGAATTTCTGGCAGCGCCCCTGCTTCAGGGCAACTAGAGCACTTTGCGCGATACTGGATGTATCATCTAGGGGGCAGATAGCCAACAGGACTCTCGTTAATGCTTCCAACATTGTTTGATTCTATGGCGACCCCAATATGGAGGTCCGGAAGATCGCCCCTCGCGGTTTTGTCAATATTACAATGTATGCACATGTCTGCCTACTTGGAAAGAAACTTGAATGAATGAACTAAATTATTCATACTGTATATGGACTCGTGTCCGCTGACAGCTATGATCGGTCCTGGGACAAAATCATCTGACTGGCCCCCCTCTGGGTCCCCGATTCTGGGCCCCCCTTTTCTTTTTTTTACCCTTTGAATTGGAACCAGACTTTTGTCCCAGGCCCGATCATATCTGTCAGCGGACTTGAGTCCATATACAATAAGAATAATTTTGTTCATGCACGTTTCATTCATAAGTTTCAAATAGATCTTTTCCTAGGCTTTGCCTGAAGTCGTCATGTACACTGTACACGGGCGTAGGTTTAGGGGGGGACGGTTGTGACATGTCCCTACCAATATTTTAGGGATATAAAATTGTCCCTACCCATTTTTGTCATATTATTTTAATGTAGGCCTATCGAAAATCTACATGATTAGTTTATATTCCAATAGCCTATTACAAAGTGGTAGCATTAATTGAAAAAAAAAAAAAAAAACATTTTAAACTGGTTGTTCTTTATGACATGAGAGATAACCGCTGTTTATTCGGAGCTATGACGAGTGACGACCCATGTTGCCGCTTGCAACAGAGTGATTTGACATTATACGGCCAGGAAGTTCGGTGGAGTGGTCCATGTGCTAGTGGTGCTGAAAGCCCTGAGGGAGGGGTGTTATTTGATGAAAATGTTCAGATTCAACTTTAGCCCAGATTTTCTAATGCTACCATGTCTTAGGAATACATCGATGTAAAAATGTTAAAAATCAAGCCCGAACCCCCCCCCACCCCAGAAATTACTTTTTCACCCCAAAAACGCCTGTTTTTGTGCTAATCGTCTATAGTTCCCAATGTTTTATGAGGTACAGAGTGAAAATATGTCCATGCTGGATCATCTAATGGCATTTCATGTGGCATGCCATGCTGGAGGTGTACTTTGAGCAAAAAAAAAAGTCAAATGTCAAGGTCATATTTAAGGTCAATATGGTCTTGAATGCCTATTTTCTGCAATTTTTCCATAATTCCCCGTCTTTTATGGAGTGCAGAATAGAAATATGTTCATGCTGGGCTATTGAATGGTATTTCATGTACCATGCCATACTGGAAGTGAGCAGCAAAATGTGTAGTGTCAGTCCTACTTAAGGTCAAAGGTCACGAAAATGGTTTAAAATGCCTATTTTTGATGTTTCAGTGTAGAAAGTTAACTAAGGGCACTTAAATGGCTACTTAGGTGATATATCAATATTTTACACAATGCAATATCTTATTTCTAGGTTATATTGAAGGATAAAGTAATCAAAATAGCTTAAAAATCATGTGAACTGATCATGGAATATAGCCTCTTTGTACAGATGCACCTACATTCCATGATCAGTTCAGGCCCAATCAGACTTTGCTGGAATGACTCAACTACATTATAACATTGACATGAGAGCCTTAGATAAGAGATTAAGACTTAGTCATTACAATTTTGAGGACAATAAGGTTAAAACATAGGCTCTGCGCAAAGGGGTAAACGCATTGTCTCTTTTATGTCACAATGATCAGTGTGGATCACTTTTGTGATATCAGCCTGTCCAGTTAGGAAGCAACACTGTGAGTCCATTTGACTACTGTTGTGCAAATTTCACAAATAGTAGGTAGAAATGGTAACGGTCACAGTCTGTCTCTCTTTTTCCATCCTTTCTGGCTGTTTTTTGGTCACATGCATGTTTTCAATGTCCCACCCCTGGAGTTGGTGTCTATCACCCACTAAGAGCATGGACAAGATGCCAAGAGACATGCCGTTACACCAGGGAGACTAGAACGGTTTTAAAACTTAGAAGCGGGATCACCATCTCCTTCCTTGGGACAGGTGGCACAGGGAAAGCACTGCCAGAGCCCTGAAAAATGAGGTTTGCAGGGTACTGATGTGCATGTTTCTGCTCAACAGGTCAGAAATAGTATTCATGAAGTCTGTTTGAGGGTCTGGTATCCACAAGTGAAGCTTACAAAGAGGCAAAGAGCAATTTGCATGAACCAAAAAACATCAAGAAAGAAACATTCACCATTGGTAACATCGATGCTGTTGTTGTTAATTTTTTTTCACATGTGAAACTTCAGTTATGATGGAAGAGGGTATTGGCCCTGAATAATAAACCCACATCACAATTTTCTAAGCATAGTAGCAACTGTAGATCTGATTTGAAATTGGTGCCATGCAGTTAACTGATTTATCATTTTCACTTGGGTCATCCAACTTGCTTGACCTTTGTCTCCTAGGTCCCTTTTGTTCTTTACACCACATTATTGTGACACATTAGCAATATTTATGATTAGAAAAATCAAGAGCTAGATCAACAGTGTGTTAATATTACAGGTTTATTCATTTTCACATTCGTTTTTTCGTGAAAAACTGTTTGAAAATACCACCCCCCCATCAATATTTTGTAACATTTGACCTGTATTATGACCTTGAACCATTGTACTTGCATAGTTTAAAGACCTAAGATCATTAAATGGACCATTATGAACATAATCTATGTGTTGTACTGGGTCAGCAACCCAATGACAAAATGTTTTCCTTAAAAATCGATATTTTGTAACCTTTGACCTTTATTATGACCTTGATATTGTACTTGCATATTTAAAAGTACAACTGTGATATGATATGCCACATGTAAGATCATAAAATTGCAAATATGGGAAATAATTAGTGCTTTGTACTGGAACAGCAGTTGAAAAACACATATTTTCCCCTTAAAAATCGATATTTTGTAACCTTTGACCTCTATTATGACCTTGACATTGTACTTATATAGCTCAAAGTTCTACTGTGATATAGCATCACACATTTTAGACTTTTAAATGGGAAATCATGAACATACTCATGTGTAGTTCTGGGATAACTGTGGATAAACTGGCAAAATAGGCGAAAAACGCACCTTTTTGGGTGGGAAAAGTAATTTCTGGGGTGGGGGTGGGGGGGGGTCTGGAAGATTTTTTCAAAAAAATTACACAGCAGTGTTTCAAACATGTGGTAGCATCAGAAAATCAGGGCTATTGTGGTATTTGGTATTTACACCCCCCTACTCAAAAAGAAAAGGGCGGACATTAGTTGCACCGCAACTGGTGCAGCTAGGCGGACAAGTTATTTCGCCATCACCACTAGTGCAGCTAGGCGGAAATTTGGCCTAGAAGTTATTTCGCAATCGCAACTATGCAGCTAGGCGGACATTAGAAGTTATTTCGCCATCACAACTAGTGCAGCTAGGCGGACATTAGAAGTTATTTCGCCATCCCCGCAACAGTATGCAGCCAGAAGGGTGATATTTAGGCCTAGGCCTATCACATTTCTACACATTTCTAACATCAAACACCTCGTATTGCATGGGGCACAAACAACATGTTCCCGAACCATTTCAATCTTGCCAGGCTGTGCCATTTTGCAAATTATTCCGTGTGATAGAAATGCATTTTGAAGACAAACTAAACGCTACTCTCGCTATATGCGGTAGACTGCAAACATGTAGCGCTTGCCGCGTCTTGTAAAAACTGTAGGCATTATTAGCAAAAAGAATTTTGAGTTGTGACTCCACTGACATTCTGAGACTAATAGTCATGTGTATTTTTTTGTGGGTAGAACCAAAGAGGCTTCTTTTGGTAGAACTACGCTCTAGCGTTCTCTCGTGCGCAGCTTCTCCCAGGATTAAAAAAAAATCTTAAAGAAGCCGTGCCCTTTAAAAAAAAAATCAGTGATAGAATGACACTCTTTCTCCCTCTCTCTCTCTCTCTCTCTCTCTCTCTCTCTCTCTCTCTCTCTCTCTCTCTCTCTCTCTCTCTCTCTCTCTCTCCACGGCTATGTTGTCCAGGCCCATTAGAAATGCTGAATCGTTGAATCAATGTTGTTTAAATGTTTGATAGATTTATCTGTATTTTACATGCACCACTTAGGCTATAGCACTGTTTATTTTGGGAAAAGGAGATGAGCCCTGGTCTAATGTGCCACCTGGCTTAAGAAACCCTCTTCCACAGACTTAGGCCTACTTTTAGTCATTATTAAGGTAGCGCGTAGGCTATTCTGAATGAGCCATTGATGAAGGGGGGTCCCTACCAAAGCTCAGATGAAACCTACGCCCTTGACACTGTACCTTGAGTAGACCCGGCACCGTGGAGAGGAAGCTGCTGCTGCGTTCGCCGGGTCTGGCCCGGGTCAGGCTCACCTCCGCGGCGTAGACAAGGAAAGCCAGGCATGACATGACAGTGGCAGCTACCTACACACACACACACACACACACATAGGCAGACATATGCACACATGCATGCATGCACGCACGCATGCACGCAGGCACACAAACACACACACACACACACACACACACACACACACACACACACACACACACACACACACACACACACACACACACACACACACACACACAGGTAGGTCAGGCAGGATGTGATGGAAGCAGTCACCTATGCACACACACACTAACTCACACCTATGCACACACACATGCATATGCGTGTATACACACACGCACACACACACACACACACACACACACACACACACACACACACACACACACACACACACACACACACACACCTGGTGGGCACAGCCGGGGCATCTGTACAAGATGGAGGGGTAGATGACGGAGGCAGCCAGCAGCATGAGGGTGGCCAGCATGGAGAAGCCTGCCGTCAGGTCCTCCCAGGACAAGGGCAGGCGCTGGTGGAGCCCTGTGGGATTTATATGAAACACAGTCTTGGACAGTCTTGACTGGGAGCACCTAGCGCGACTGGATGGCAGAGCCAGACGGCTTGTGCTGGAGGAGCGCCGATCTCTTCCAGTAACAAAAGGCTTTAGGTACCAACATAGGTGCTGGTTACACATATGGGTCAGACATTTCAGCAGTAGCACATGTCAAGGCGGCGCAACGACGACCATTGTATGTTTGTTTTGTATTGTATGTTTGTTTGTTTGTTGTTTTTTAGTGGACTATCTATAAGGAGCATATTCATTGCAGCATATCAACCACCAATTACTAATTAATTTATGGGCATTAAATGCCGTTACTCCACTTGACAGCTTCACCCATATGCAGATGTTTTTTAGAAGCTGATCATTTTTAATCTGTAACACAACATGTGGATAAAAATTAAAAAAAAACTGCATGGTGATTTAGCCCCCTAAATGGGATCCTCCTAAATGCGCATTCTAAAACTGTGTAAAACGCAAGAGGCGTCTTTAAAAAACATCCATATAAGTGTTAACAGCTTCTTAGATCACACTTAGATGCACAAAGCGGCCAATGGTCATTACTACCTATAGTAATGACCATTAGATGCTTTGTATAATATAAAAATATCATCTGAGTGTCAGGGCAGTTGCTGCATGCAGTGTTGCCAGATTGGGCGGGTGCCCGCCCAATTGGGCTACTTGGGATGAGCATCTTCGGGTAAAAACGGTAAAAAAAAAAAAAAATCCAGCTGTTTTGGGCCCATATAAGTCAATGTAATTTGTTGATTTTGGGCGGAATTTAGCACATTTTGGCGGTTTTTGAGAAGCTTTTGGGCGAGATTTGGGCAGACAAATCTGGCAACACTGGCTGCATGAGCCCTGGGTAAAATTGGATAGTTCAGATTGGACACATTATAGACTAGATTAGACAGGACTTTGGGTGTGAGCAACTCTCCGCCAAGCGCTCCCAGGACAGGGGTATAGGCACTGGTGCAGCTCTGTGGTGGATTTAAAGCAGGGGTGGGGAACCTTTTTCATTCGAAGAGCCACTTCAAATTCATCCGAGGGTCGTAAAAGTTCTCAGAGGGCCGTACTATGAACACAAACCAGGATTTCCCCCTGCACTTTTGGCCTATTGGCCTGTCTATATGAAGTTAGCCACCTTTAAAACAGACCCCACCTTCTCTAGGTCCCCTGAATATAAATTAACTGTTTTGCAAATGCAGTTTCTAAGATTCCTTTACAATATATGTCATATTTCACATGAAGCTGCATAACATTACGAAGGACGTTGCTACCGTCGTTAGCAAAGACGCTTTCGAGAAAAGGACCCCTGACTAGGCCTGTGTTTTTGAACAACTCCCTATGAGTGCCTCCAACTAACAGTCATTCAGGTGCTGTATGTACATGGCCAGGGCAAGTACTGGTGGAGCTTTGTGTTATATTTACAGTACATTACACGACAGTACCAGAGAGAGTAGAGAGAGAGGTTCCATTGGCCCATTGTTTCCTGGTTCTATTATGCCCCCCCCTTAGGCAGACCTAGGCAGACCTAAGGACTGTTCTATTCATTGTAGGAGCATTATGACACGCCCCTTTAGGCAGACCGGAACCTGGTCGCGTTAGGTGCCCATAGAAACCTATTATGTTGGCATATCTCTATACTTAAAGAATCTCTGACAGTACATTACTGTAGGTACAGTTCAGGACCAGGGTAATCACTGGTGGAGTCCTGTAAATTTGGTAAAATTAACGTAATTCAAAACTTTGATAATCAGGTTTACAGTAACACACTTCTATTTGGCCCCACTCTCTACCTGTTGAATTAACTCTACAAAATGCACCGTGTAGACATACACATAGTTTTTATTGTCCTATAAAGATAAACATTTCCACATTGTTGGAGTGCTGTGTTAGATTAGACAGATTAGATTTTAAAAGGGGAGTGGTTTATCATGCGAGCAGGATACATCACCATACATGGGCAACTTTCCCATGGGTACTAGCCTGGTTTTACCAGACCACATAAATTACTTTGTAATTCATTTTTGGTCTGGGTCCTCAATGCTCTGGAGCGCTTGGATGGGAGGAGTGAGCTCAGCTTGGGTTTGAAATAAGTGGACCAATCGCTGACAGTTGACATTCATAACGTATATTATTCTGCGCCGAAGAGTGTTCGCTTATTGGTCGGCCGACTAAACCTTCCCCAGAGAAAGTGTAATCAGACCATTAGTGAATCACAAAGTAAATCAAAATGAATGGTGTGGTATTTCAGGCTACATGAGGACCCAGGTTCAAGTCTAGCCAGTGTCATCTCCTAACCCTACCCCATCTCTCTCTGTATCTCTCTCATTTCCTGTCATTCAGTAGTCTTCACTCTTCTATCCTCATTGAAGGCACAAAATCCCCTGAAATATGTTTACACACAACGAATGAAAGACCATACATTGTATGGCATAAAATAATTTTAAAAGGCACGAAAGTCCTTTTAAATAAAGATTAGATAGGTCTTGATTGTCCTATGTGATCAGTGTTATTATTATTATGAGTGTTGTTGTTGTTATTATTATTATTATTATTATTACTATTATTATTATTATATTAAATCTGTATTATATTTACAGGGTTACAGTTGGTTACAGTCCTTGGAGCAATGTGGAGGTTAGTTGCCTTGCTCAAGGGCACTTCAGCCATGGATGGAGATGTAGGGGGAGGAGGTGAGGGTCGGATTCAAACCTACAACCCCCTGATCTTATAAGACTACCTCCCTAACCATTAGGCCACGACTGATATTATTAATAAAATTTCTTATCATCATTACCTGTGAGCTCCAGTATTATGAAGAGTAGGCTGACGACGAAGCAGAGGACCCAGGTGAACATGCACCATGTCCAGTAGGACGAGGTGGAGGAGCCCACGGAGGCCACCAGGCTGAAGCTGATGCAGGTCAGCACCACCTCCAGCACCCGCATCACCAGCAGCGGCACCGACACCGTCACCATTGTCACGGCAAAGCAAGTGGCACGGCACACGGGAATGGGAACGTCAACTACTTGACCCGTCGACCGACCGTCCGCTCAGCTCAGCACCACACCCACTTCCCTTTCTCCGGAGCGAAGGAAGGGGGATGAGGAAGTGGATACTTCTGTCCTCTTTCTTTCTTTCTTTCTTTATCCCTTGTTATCTTCTCTATTACTCTGGGCTGTGTTCTCTGTTATTCCTCTGTGTCCTTTTCTGTTCTTCTGTGTTTTGTTTCTCTCTCAGAATTCCTCTGTATTCGTGTCGCCGTTCCTTTCACCGTTATTCCTCCGTATTCTCTTTTCTTTGTTATCCCTCCTCTGGGGTCTTTTTTTCCTCGTTATTCTTCTTCTGAGTTCTTCTCTCCGTTATTCCTGTGAGACGTTATCTCTGGTGGTGGAGTGTGTGTGTGCCTCTCCCGGAGTGGCGTGCCTCACCTCGCCTCGCCTCGCCACGCCTCACCTCTCTTCTGCTTCTCACCTGTGTGTGTTGCCTTCAGCAGGTCAGTTTCCTCCCTCCACTCCCTTCATCTGTCTAGACTGCCTATGTGTGTGTGTGTGTGTGTGTGTGTGTGTGTGTGTGCGTGCGTGGTGTGTGTGTGTGTGTGTGTGTGTGTGTGTGTGTGTGTGTGTGTGTGTGTGTGTGTGTGTGTGTGCGTGTGTGCGTGCGTGCGTGCGTGCGCGCGTGTGGTGATGACCAGTGCCCTGTATGTGCGTTTATAGTTGTGTCATGTGAGTTCAGTGATGCTGGTTGCTGTCTGTTTGTGTGTGTGTTAACCTGTGTGTGCACACTGATGCCAACTGTGTCCAACTGTGTCCTGCCAGTGAACCAGGGTGAGTCACTCTAGACACACCCAGCTCTTATCAGTAGACCCACCCACCCCCCCTTGTATAGGTATCCATCAGGCATCCAGAAAATTTGACCAGTTAATCATTGATATGAGGTGTGTGTGTGTGTGTGTGTGTGTGTGTGTGTGTGTGTGTGTGTGTGTGTGTGTGTGTGTGTGTGTGTGTGTGTGTGTGTGTGTGTGTGTGTGTGTGTGTGTCTGTGTCTGTGTCTGTGTGTGTGTGTGTGTAAATATGCCAAGGGTGGCACCAAGAGCAAACACACGGACACATTTTTTCCCCAAGTAAATATTTGTACGGTATGTATGCAGATGTGTGCAATATGTTTTATCTGTGCAACATGTGTTATTATATGCGGCTTCTGATTGGCTGGCACTAACATCACATCCTGTGGGCTTACCAAAAGCCTAAGGAGAGCCTAAATCACACCCCCTTGGATAGGGCCCATGGTAGCCTACCCTATGGGATACCTAAGTCACGCCTTCTACTTCCGGTCCATGGAGCCTTAAGAAAAATTTGAATGGGAGTGAATGGAGTGAGTCAAGACAAATGCTAATTCTGTTTGGCATGTGTTCTGGATTATAGCAGTGCATTTTAAATACAGTACTGTATTTGGATTTGGCATCACAAGTTTCGACAGGCATGAAATGTTATTTGCGTGTGAAACTAGGTAAGAGGGCCCTGCCGTGGCCATCCGATAGGGCACTCGCCTGCCATGCGGCTGACCCGGGTTCGATTCCCGGTCCAGGTCCTTTGCCGGCCCCTCCCCATCTCTCTCCCACTCGTTTCCTGTCCTACTCTTCACTATCCTGTCCTAGTGAAGTTGACCCCCCTCCCCCCCCCCAAAAAAAAAGAAACTAGGTAATAGACTACAACGTGATGTGAACAGAGGCTGAAGGCGCACAGCCAGCCCTACCACTGAAGTGACTACGTCAGACATGTGACTGCTGTCGTGTAGTCCAAATAATTACACATTTTTGCATGCACACAATCCACAAATCGCTTTGACACGTGAAGACGACATTCACACCATTGGTTATCATTCCTTCTGAGGTACCGAAGCATATGTATGATCTAGGGGAGAAGCCGATGTTGATCAGAAAATAGGTTTGGTAAGACCATTAGAGCCCAGTAATTTTTTTTTTTACTTCCTAAGCCCCATGAGCTGCCCAGAAGGGGCGGAGACTTAGGTACTCCATCGAAAAACATGCATTAGGCTCGCTTACATGGTTACACTTCGCAGACGTTGCTTTTGTCGAAATGACTTACAAATGATAAAATAATCACAAGCACACAATATGTGGGGATAGAGTCTACAGGTCAAACAGGGTTAGTGTGTAAGAGCGTGCTGGTTTTTTATGAAAAAAATCTGTCACGGGAGAGATATCGATGATGAATATCAAATCAATGATCAAACAAGGAATGCCTTTTCACCCTCAGAAAGCACTCTTTCTGGACAGACAGCCAGTGCCAACAGGGGCAGAACAAAGGGGTCAGCTGTCCCGGGCCCAGGGAGAGAGGTGGCCAAGAATTGGGTCCTCATTATTATTCGGTGGTGGGGCTTTTAGATTACTTTGTCCCGGGCCCGGCCAAAGCTTTCAGCGAATCTTGCATGATATTACATTACATTGCATTGGCAAACGCTTTTTTTGACCAAAGCGACTTACAATTGAAGACATAATCATAGCCAACATCAATAACAGATTCAAAGTGCACAGGAAATATTTAAATATCTTTTCAGGATTTTTTAAATTAAGTTTCAGACACCATGCTTTCTCCATTTGTGGATAATGGCTCTCACCATGGTTTGTAGACGTCCCAAATATTTAGAAATTGTATTGAATTATTTAAGTATTCAATAAGAATTGCATTAATTTTTCACACAGGCTCTTGCAGGTTTGATTTTTCTGTCAAATGAAATCACTGAAAAAATGCATTTTATGTTTGCCTGGGTTTTACTTGTTTGATGTTTGCATTTGTTTGGTGATCTGAAAATGCTAAGTGTGCCAAATGTGCAAAAAGGTGAAAAAAACAAACAAACAAACAAACAAACAAAACTAATACTTTCACACATTCGTACACAATATATAATTTATTCATTATTAAGCAGTCACAGTAGGGAAAAAAACATACAGATACAGATGCAGATAAAATGTGGAGGGCTCTGGGTGCTGAACAGAACACATCTTCCACCTTTGGCATATAAAAATAACACACTGACATTTTGGGTTTCAGCTATAAAGGCACTTGAAAGACACTGGTATACAATGATTGTAAAGAAGTCTTGAATTGAAACAGCAGGGGGTGAGGAGGTAACCTGGCTCTTGCCAGATCCGTGTGTTTCTGCACAGCTTTACGAGCCACAGTGTTGCCAGATGTGTCTGATCAAATTCCGCCCAAAAAAGTTAGCAAAAAACGCCAAAATGCTCTAAATTCCAGCCAATTTCTACAAATTGCATTGATTTCTATATGGGCACAAAACTGCTAAAAAAAAGAAGAGGATGTCATGTATTGCTCATCTGCTTCACTTGTTTAGTCTTCCGGAAGGATATGAGAGAGATAGAGAAAAGAGGGGGATGAGAGAGGTGGAGAAGAGAGGAGAGAGAGCAGGAGAAAAAATGTGTGAGGACACAAAGACAGCAATAGTGGAGGTCTTTCAGATGCTGGACCTGAAGCGAATGTCTCTGTTGAGCTCTCGCATGGTCTTCAAGAAGGGGGGATGAGAGGGCTGGAGAAAAGAGTGGCAATGCAAGAGGTGGAGAAAAGAGGGGGATGAGAAAGGTGGAGGAATGAAGAAGAGCTAGATATTGATGGTGGTGGATCTTTCTTCCTCTCAGATGCTGGACCTAAAAGGGATATCCGTGTCCTTCATCTGCTCGGCGTAGTCTTCATCAAACATCCTAGCCTGCTCTGGAGTGAAGTGGTTGGCCCAGTCGCCTACCTCTCCTACCACAAAAAAAGCACACCCGGATAAACATACACACATAGATACACACATTGACATGCACGCACGCACACACGCACATGTGTCTTTTTTCTCTCTCTCTCTCTCTCTCTCTCTCTCTCTCTCTCTCTCTCTCTCTCTCTCTCTCTCTCTCTCACACACACACACACTTTTTCACACGCACACTCACACGCACGCACGCACGCACGCACGCACGCACGCACGCACGCACGCACGCACGCACGCACGCACACACACACACACACACACACACACACACACACACACACACACTGACCTTTTCTCATGAAGTTAGAGATGGACTGGTCAAATACAGGCTTGGGCATGAAGGAGTAGTTGGCCATGGGATTGTCCTTCATGACCTTTAATGAGGGTTGGGAGGGTTACTGTTAAAATGCATCCCATGACCTATTGCAGAGTACATGACCCAACATTTTGGGTCGTTTGCAACATATTCCATTATAGTATATTACTGAAATCAATGTGAGTCATGTATCCTGAATACTTTAGATTACTTGATATGTTTTCATGGTTTTTGAGATATTTTGGCCTTGGTTACACGTATGCAGATATTTTTAGAAACCATACAGATTTTTTTTTTTTTTTTAATCTGTTTGCATGCTTTCATTCCATTTACATGGCATGCCTTACGAAAATCGACCATGGATTTACTGTAGTAACCATGGTATGTCATGGTTACTTTAAGTACTCTGAACCAACCATAGTATTACTATGGCTTCCCCATGGGGTTTTCTTGGGTAACCAAGAAAGTCGTGTTTCCTGAATCCTGGCTAACCATGGATCATGGTTATTCCTGGTTTTCATGTTTTTTGATTGATTGTGGGTTTCATGGTCACCCAAAAAAACATGAAAACTTGTATGCAGGCGTGGTGTAATGGTTAGGGAGTTGGACGGAAGATCACAGAGTTGCAGATTTGAATCCCTACACCTCCATCCATAGCTGAGGTGTCCTTGAGCAAGGCATCTAACCCCACATTGCTCCAAGGACTGTTACCAAAAAAGCGGAAGCTAAGTGTAATTTGTGTTAATTGTATAGTTAAAAACCATGATTGAACCATAGTAAAAAAAAAAAAAAAAAAAAAAGGTGCCAAACCATGCTCAAAAAAACATGAAAACCATGGCCGATTTTCGTAAGGGATGGGTGCAAAAGGGTAAGTGCTCAAGCAAAGTGCTGATCAGCTAGCACCAGTTTTTACTGATATTTTCAACGTGTCACTGGAACAAGCCTTAAATTGGCCACCATCATTCCAGTCCCCAAAAAGACGCCCACAACTACACTAAATGACTATACGTCAAAGCCTGTCTCCACCTCCAAAAGGCCCAAATCTATGCCCGTTTATTTAAAGTTAAAGGCTTTTAAACTTCACCAGCAGTGTGCCTTGGAATTTTTGGCAGACCTTATCAACAGCCACAACTGGAGCTAAGTCTGACCATATGTATGCATTAAAAAAAATCCATAGGTCTATATGTGTAAGCACGGTCTTAGAAATGGAATTGATCATTTCTATTCGGAGTACGGTACATGTATTCGGTTACTTCCCAAAACTGACCTTGAAGGACGTCAGCTGCACGACCCGCTCGATGACATCATCAGAAAGTCCCAAACCCAGGTACTCCATTATGCGCACAATCTCACGTCTGGGGTTCTGGTGGAAGATGGGAGAAGATTGAGGTGTTTGTACTGAACATGCGTGTGTGTGTGTGTGTGTGTGTGTGTGTGTGTGTGTGTGTGTGTGTGTGTGTGTGTGTGTGTGTGTGTGTGAGAGAGAGAGAGAGAGAGAGAGAGAGAGGTGTGTGTGTGTGTGTGGTCTTTTGCGCCCTTAAAGGTACAGTCCACCGCTTTTTTGATTTTCATATTTGTAGTATTTCCCAGCATTATTCATGAATGTGCATATAATTTTCGTCTATGTGTTTCCATTGCCTAGTTTAACAGTATAGCCAAATTAAGCGTAGCAATGAAAGTCTATGGGGGCAAACAAAACATCATCAAATGTACTTATAAAGTACTTTAAAATTAATGTAAAATTCACCAGAGTGTAAAACACCTATTTAATCCTGTCCTGTGATCATTTGTGGCTTGATGCACGTCTTGTCTCAAAACAATGTACTCTCTTCTAAAAAGGTCATTTTGTTCTCAAATGACACACACAAGCAGTCATTTTAATACACTCTTATGTGAACCATTGAACACTATGCACAAGGTAAAACTCTATACTCAACTTGACACACAGTAGAAACTTATTTTCTTCAGTGTTCTACTTACTAAAGAGGGTTTTTTTTGTAGTAAAATACTGAAATATTGTCTTTAGACTTGGAGTACACAGATGTGTATACACTCGCCTCCAAAAGAGTTGTCGCCTACCCATCTGTTTGGAATAACAGCTAATAACCTGAATTTCAATTACAGTTTTTCTCGATTGCTTACACACAATTTCTGGTACTTCACACACAATTCTCGGAACATCTCACCCATTTCCCAACTCCCCTAACCAATGTCACTGAACACTAAACACAATTCCTTCTTTACACTCACATTTCAGTTTTAAAACACACTCTTTTCAAACCACTACACACAATTATCTGGATTACACACAATTTTCATGAAGAAAATCCCTGGTTGTCGCATTGAACACACTGTCATTCAAAACACTAAAATCAACTGCCATACTATGTTCACTTCCTCATCACATGGGCAAACTCTCTTCATACCGGTTTACAATCTGAAATCATAACCCCATAAGGACACACAGTGCATGTGATGTTGATGAAAACATGAGTGGATGCAGTGAGAAAAAATCACTTGTTTAGTTTTTGAACTCCAAAATACGTTATACAAGATATCACTTTCATGTGGTTACCCAATATTTTACAATAAATTAGTGAAATGTTTTTGAATGTCAGAAAAATATGTAAAATATATGTTTTGCTACACATCTGTGTACTCTGATTCTGAAAACAATATTTCAGTATTTTACTACAGAAAAATACCCTCTTTAGTAAGTAGAACACTGAAGAAAATAGGTTTCTACTGTGTGTCAAGTTGAGTATAGAGTTTTACCTTGTGCATATTAGTGTTCAATGGTTCACATAAGAGTGTATTAAAATGACTGCTTGTGTGTGTCATTTGAGAACAAAATGACCTTTTTAGAAGCGAGTACATTGTTTTGAGACAAGACGTGCATTTTTCAGAGTTTTTTCAGAGTTTTGCCCGTTGTGTGTGGGGTTTGGAGATTTGTGTGTAGAGTTTTGAGAATTCGAGAACTGATTCCGAAAACTGTGTGTAAGCATGTGAAATCGGTGAGCCCTCTGGCTCGGGTTTCACTGCAGGATGGCCACCAAACGGAATGAAAGCGAGCAACAACGATGTCCAGTGCAAATGAAGCGGTGTAGATTTATTTACAGTGCTCTAACCAAAAGGTGCAGTAACAAAAAAAGGACTTTTCAAAACATAAACAAAAATCAACACGATGGTTGTTCAAAATAATAAACTAACAAATAAATCTAAGCGCAGAGAGCACAATACCTTTTTGCACAGCGACAGTCTCAGGCACCAACCTTTCTCCTAGCCTCCAACAACAGACTGAGCAAAAAGTGGGGTTTTTATACAAACAGACATAATTGGCAAATTGCATAATCATTGGACTACATCATTGACTGATTGGTTGAGACCACTATGCAAGAAAAAAGGTACAGCTAAAACAATGCACTACTTCATATTCACTGTTAAACTACATTCCTAAACAATTGACATTAAACACATTACTGTATGCATACATTCAATTAAACACATTTCTCAAAACAACAACATTACCGGTAAAAATAGCATTCCAAATACATCAAACATTTCATTTCACCCCGCCAGGTAATTCAAGTCTCTGATTGGCGGACTGGGCTTTAACTATCCCCCTACCCATAGTTCGTGTTTCCCAGGGGAGGAAAAGTTGTCGGACCAGGAAGTGTGTGCGTTTGTGTTTGTGTGTGCAATGTGTGGAAACTGGAGCGGTTTGGGATTATGGAGCGATATCGGCAGGTACCTCACCGAACGCTGCGATGGCTGGTCAGTCAGGTAAGTACAAAAAGTTTTTGGAGTGTTGGTGTAACATTGAGCTCTCAAATGCGGTTGCCGGCTCCGCGAGTGAAAGTCTCAGATTCGCGTGTGCGCGCTTGTGTATGGAGGTGTGTGCAGGTGTCCATGTATGCGCCTGTGAGCGTGTGACGTTAGCAAGCTACATTGTAGCGTGCTGCTCAGTGGCGTCTGTGAAAAGGGAGGGCTGCCTTTTCACATTTCCCTCTTCCTCTGGAAGCTCGCCACTGGGGTGGCGAGACAGGTAATCCGCCACCGCATTCTGTGTGCCCGCTCGATAGCGGACCTCGAAACTGTATGGCTGCAAAGCCAAAAACCAACGGGTGATGCGGGTATTTGTGTCTTTCATCTGCCCGAGCCACTTCAAGGCCCGGTGGTCAGTTTCTAAAACAAACTGTCGGCCCAAGAGATAGTAACGAAAGGAATCAAGGGCCCATTTTACAGCAAGGCACTCCAATTCAACAGCAGAGTACCTTGTCTCTCTTGGGAAAAGTTTGCGGCTTATATAAGCCACAGGAAGCTGCTGATCTCCTTCGCCTTGAAGGAGCACGGCTCCCAGACCAACACCGGAGGCGTCAGTCTGGACGGTCATCGGCTGCTTGAAGTCTGGACTCTGCAGTACGGGCCCGCTGCAGAGGGCCTCCTTCAGGTCGTTGAAGGCCGCCTCATGCTGGTCCTCCCACCTGACTCGGACTGAGCCAGACTTTCTGGTGAGATCGGTGAGAGGGGCCGCTCTGGTGGCAAAGTTGGGGACGAATCTCCGGTACCACCCTGCGAGCCCCAAGAAAGAGCGGACCCCCTTCTTGGTCTCTGGCCGCGGGCAGTCCCGGATCGCCTGGAGCTTGTCTTGTTGGGGCTTGATGACACCCCGTCCAACGATGTGCCCCAGGTAGCGCACCTCTTGCTGAACGAAGGCACACTTGTTGGGCTGAATGGTCAACCCTGCTTGATGAATGCGGCGCAACACCTCGGCCAGGTGCTGCACATGCTCCGCCCAACTGCTGCTGTAAATGATGATGTCATCAAGGTAAGCACCCGCGAAGGCGCCGGTGCCGTCCAGCACCCGGTCCATCAGGCGCTGGAACGTAGCAGGCGCCCCCTGCAGGCCAAAGGGCATCACCGTGAATTGAAAGAGGCCCTGCGGTGTTCTGAAGGCGGTGTAGGGTCTTGCTTCTTTGGCCAGGGGCACCTGCCAGTACCCCTTACTCAGGTCCAGTGTGGTGATGTACTGGGCGCCTCCCAGACGCTCGATGAGGTCTTCAAGTCGGGGCATGGGGTATGCGTCGAAGTGTGACTGAGCGTTCACCTGGCGGAAGTCGATGCAGAAACGCATTGTGCCGTCCTTCTTCGGCACAAGGACCACTGGGCTGCTCCAGGCACTCTCTGAACGCTCAATCACCCCCAGTCTCTGCATGACCTGCAACTCCTCCCGGAGAGCAGGTAACAGTCGCTCTGGAACTCTGTACATCCGTTGTCTGGCGGGTGTAGAGTCCTTCAGACGGATGGGGTGCTCCGCCACTGGTGTGTACCCCGGCTGGTCACTGAACAGGCCTTCAGGAACAATGGCCTGTATTTCTTGCTGCTGCTGACTGGTTAGATGGGACAAGTCCACTGTCCCAGCTGGCTGTTCGGTCGGGAAGAATTGCTCGGGGGTGTCCTCTTCTTCTTTCACGGCCTGCACCAACAGCTGTGGACTTGGTGGTGCCTCCCGTTCCTTCCACTCTTTCAGGAGGTTGACGTGGAACGCCTGCCGCTGTTTCCTCCTCTCTGGCATCTCCAGCTCGTAGGTGGTGGGCCCCATCTGTCTGGTGATGCTGTAGGGACCCTGCCACTTAGCGAGCAACTTGTTCTCGTTGGTGGGCAGGAGAAGAAGGACTTTCTGGCCAGGCTGGAAGGTTCTCTGTCGGGCACTTCGGTCGTACCAGGTGGTCTGAGTCGCCTGGGCCTTCTGGAGGTTGTCTCGGACGAGGCTGGCCATCTCCTCCATCTTCTCCCTCATGGCAATGACGTAGGAGATCACGCTGGATGTGGTGGGCTTGGGCGACTCCCAGGCATCCTTCAGCAGGTCAAGGGGTCCGCGGACATGTCTGCCGTACAGGAGTTCGAATGGCGAGAACCCCGTGGATGCTTGAGGTACTTCGCGGTAGGCAAACATCAGGTACGGCAGCCAGCGGTCCCAGTCTTTGGCGTTGGAGGACACAAACTTCCGCAGCATGCCTTTCAATGTTTGATTGTACCTCTCAACAAGTCCATCCGTCTGGGGATGGTAGGGAGTGGTCCTGATCGCACTAATACCCAACAACCCATAAACCTGCTTTAAGGTGTTAGACAGGAAAGCTGTCCCCTGGTCTGTCAATATTTCCCGGGGAATTCCCACCCTTGAAAATAGCTGCAATAGTGCAGGGGCAATGGCTCTAGCAGTAACCTTACGGAGGGGGAACACTTCAGGATAACGTGTGGCATAATCACATATTACCAAAATGTACTGGTAGCCTGATTGTGTGCGCTCTAATGGTCCTACAATGTCCATGGCTATTCGGGTGAATGGGACATCTATCACTGGCAGTGGTTGAAGTGGGTATGGCCTGACTTTGTGTTTGCTGTATAGCTGGCATGTGGGGCATGTTTTGCAGTGTTTTTGCACATCAGTATACAATCCTGGCCAGTAAAATCTGTCTGAAATCCTTTGCAAGGTTTTCACACTTCCCAAATGTGCAGACCAAGGAATGTCATGACCCAAACACAAAATTTTCTGTCTCAGACAGGTCGGAATTACCAGCTGCTCTGCACTGCCATCTTCCGGCTGATGATACAGCAAGCCATCACGCACAAAGTAAAATTCACCCAGCAGGGTCTTTTTCTGGCCTGTGCTCACGCCTTCAACTTCCACCGCTTGGTTAAACAGCACTTTCAGTGAATCATCTTGGTTTTGCAACTCTTTCAGATCATCAGGTACTTGCCACATATCCTTCACTGCATCAGGAACTGCCTCTAGCTCTGCACCAGACATGACTTTAACTGTGCCAACTAGTTTGTCATGCCTACGCTGTCGGCGTGTCTTCCTGTCTCTCAATTTTACAGGGGGACAAATATTTTCTCCACTGTAGGGCATTTCACGCAACAACTCTTGTGCCTTTTTAGCCTGCGCCCTGGTAGCAACGCAACTCATTGGGAGAGCCGTCTGCACCAGGTCTGGCAGAATCACCACATCCTGACCTAAGACAACAGGATAATTCAAGCCTTCAACAACACCGGCTTCTAACCTGAACATCTGGTCTTGCACTTTAACAGACACCAGTGCTATGGGGTATTCATGGACATCACCATTCACACACACTACTCTCAGTTTTTCACCAGTCATGGCTTCAGGCTGCTGAACCAGGTGTGGTTGCACCAAAGTGTGGGTGCTGCCTGTGTCCAGGAGAGCCCTTGCCGGTTTGTCATTCACAATTACATCCATCACTGGCACACTGTCAGCATACACCGCATCAGTCTTAGGTCTAGGCACAGAAACCATACTGCAGCTAGCACCTTTAACTTTCTTCAGAGGACAAGTTCTCGCCCAATGGCCTGGCTTACCGCAATAATGACATACAGCCTGTGTGTTGGCAGATGTGTTGTTGGATGTGTCAGTAGGTCTAAGCTGAGAAGGGTGTTGAGGTGCATAGTGTCTAGTGCTTGGGCCCCTACTCTGTGCACTACTCCCCGGACCAGGACCAACTCCACTCCCATATCCCACAGACTTACCCTTCGGAGGTTGAGGTGCTCTGTTGGGCCCTTGGGATCTGAAGTCCTTCGTTCCACGGCGGGCTGACAGGAAAGCGTCAACGAGCTCTGCAGCCTTCTGGCCTGTGCTGGGGTTGTGCTCTTTAACCCACACTCTCACCTCCGGGGAGAGCGAGCGCAGGAATTGTTCCAGAATGAGCACTTCACCAATCTGTTCTACGGTGTGCTCTGCCGGGCGAATCCATTTTTGGTACAAGTCCTTCAGTCGGCTGTAGAATTCTTTCGGCGTCTCACCAGATTGAATGTTCGGCTCCCTGAACCGTGTTCGGTAGCTTTCGGCGTTAATCTCATACTTGGCTAGGATGGCAGTCTTCACCTTGAAATAGTCCACAGCTTCATATGGGTCCATGGCGACGTAAGCAGCCCGAGCTTTGCCCGACAGGTACGGTACCAGGAATGTAGCCCACTGGGCTAGGGGCCACCTGTAGGCTGTGGCGAGGCGTTCAAAGGTGGTCATGTACTGCTCCACATCATCGCCGTCCTCTAGCTTCGGCACTGCTGCTCTGGTCCACGTTGCCGGCGCTGGGGCTGCTGGAACTGGAACCAGGGTCGCTGGGCCTGCTGCTGGAGCTGCAGTCATCCACGGGGCTAGTGGTGGTGCTGGATACCCTGCTGCTGGTGCTGCTGGGAGGGCTGCTGCTGTTGGTTGCGCCACTGCCGTTGGATGCGCCAGTGCTGCTGCTACTGCTGCTGGGAGGGCCAATGCTGTCGGATGCGCCGCAGGTACTTGGAGGGCCGCCGTCGCTGGATGCGCCGCAGGTACTTGGAATGCCGCCATCGCCGTCGCTGGATGCGCAGCAGGTGCTGGGAGGGCCGCTGTCGCTGGGTGCGCTGCTGCTTGGAGGGCCGCCGTCGCTGGATGCGCCGCAGGTGCTGGGAGGGCCGCCGTCACTGGGTGCGCTGCTTCTTGGAGGGCCGCCGTCGCCGGATCCGCTGCTGCTGTCGTGTGTGCTGCGTCTGCATTCTGCGCCTCACGCGATGGTTGCATCACGGTTGCGACTAGCGCTGAATGCATTGCTGGCCTCACTCCATCTGGCTGCTGCTGGCCTCCACTGGAACTCCTGCGATGGTCCTCCAGCTCGTCACGGACATTGCCCAGTTGAATCTGGATGCTGCGCCACCGCTTCTCTTGCTTCTCCATCTCTTTCTCCTGCGTCTGCATGGACCGTCTCAGCAGGTTGTACAGGTCTGAAAGGTTGAATGAGTCTTGCGGTCTGTCGCCGTCATCAGGTTGTGTCTGTGGCTCTCCTCCAATGGCTCCTTCGACCTCTTCCTCACCTGGACCCAGGGGGTTCTTCTTCAACTTCCTGTAAGCCATCTCACTCTGCTTGCACTTCTTCCTTGTTGACTTTCGTGTCGGCGCCACGATCTCACTTCTGACACCAAATGTGAAATTGGTGAGCCCTCTGGCTCGGGTTTCACTGCAGGATGGCCACCAAACGGAATGAAAGCGAGCAACAACGATGTCCAGTGCAAATGAAGCGGTGTAGATTTATTTACAGTGCTCTAACCAAAAGGTGCAGTAACAAAAAAAGGACTTTTCAAAACATAAACAAAAATCAACACGATGGTTGTTCAAAATAATAAACTAACAAATAAATCTAAGCGCAGAGAGCACAATACCTTTTTGCACAGCGACAGTCTCAGGCACCAACCTTTCTCCTAGCCTCCAACAACAGACTGAGCAAAAAGTGGGGTTTTTATACAAACAGACATAATTGGCAAATTGCATAATCATTGGACTACATCATTGACTGATTGGTTGAGACCACTATGCAAGAAAAAAGGTACAGCTAAAACAATGCACTACTTCATATTCACTGTTAAACTACATTCCTAAACAATTGACATTAAACACATTACTGTATGCATACATTCAATTAAACACATTTCTCAAAACAACAACATTACCGGTAAAAATAGCATTCCAAATACATCAAACATTTCATTTCACCCCGCCAGGTAATTCAAGTCTCTGATTGGCGGACTGGGCTTTAACTATCCCCCTACCCATAGTTCGTGTTTCCCAGGGGAGGAAAAGTTGTCGGACCAGGAAGTGTGTGCGTTTGTGTTTGTGTGTGCAATGTGTGGAAACTGGAGCGGTTTGGGATTATGGAGCGATATCGGCAGGTACCTCACCGAACGCTGCGATGGCTGGTCAGTCAGGTAAGTACAAAAAGTTTTTGGAGTGTTGGTGTAACATTGAGCTCTCAAATGCGGTTGCCGGCTCCGCGAGTGAAAGTCTCAGATTCGCGTGTGCGCGCTTGTGTATGGAGGTGTGTGCAGGTGTCCATGTATGCGCCTGTGAGCGTGTGACGTTAGCAAGCTACATTGTAGCGTGCTGCTCAGTGGCGTCTGTAAAAAGGGAGGGCTGCCTTTTCACAGTAGGCAATCGAGAAAAACTGTAATCACTTGGCTTCAGAAGTCACTCATATGAAAGCTACAACCCTCTCGAATGAAAATATATGTACAAAAATACATTTCATGCACCAAAGAAAGATTAACCCTTTATTGAACACAGACAGGGCAGATTTTGACAAGACAAAAGTTTTGTCGCCTATCGAACATAATGTGAAAATGAGCAGATAAGTCACTTCAAAACACTTCAAATACGCAGATTGGGTGTCATACTTAATCACTGAATCACCCTCACCTCTCCAGAAAATCGACTTTGGCCTTAGGTGTATGTTTAGGGTCATTGTAATCATGGAAAGCAACACAATGAATATCAATGGAGTTCAATGAGAGATGGTGACATATTCGCTATTCGTAGAGCAATACATGTTTAACTTCATGATTTAATCAATGATAAAAGCCCTCAAACACCTGCAGCATGCATGCAGCTCCTCATAAGAGCTGTATCTGTACCATGTTTCACTTTATGCACCATTTCTCTTTTTTCATATTCTTCATCTCCAACACCATATAGTTTTGATGCTATCAGTTCTAAAATGGTTGATCTTGGGATCTTGACTTCAGAGTACGAGTCCCATTAGCCTTCATTTTTGTCAGAATAAGGCCTGACATACTCTTGGCTGGCTTTTTTGAGACAGGACAGTGGGAGAGACTTCTTTGGTGTTAAAGGTGAAGAATTTTGAAAAAATACATGGTGCCTAAAGTCAAACATGGGAGGGATACAGCTCTTATGTGGAGCTGCATGCATGCTGCTGGTGTGTGAGGGCTTTTATCATTGATTACATCATGAAGTTAAAAATGTATTGCTCCACGAATAGCAAATATGTCACCATCTCTCATTGAACTCCATTGATTTTCATTGTGTTGCTTTCCATGATTACAATGACCCTAAACATACACCTAAGGCCAAAGTCGATTTTCTGGAGAGGTGTGAGTGAATCAGTGATTAAGTATGACACCCGATCTGCGTATTTGAAGTGTTTTGAAGTGACCTATTTGCTCATTTCCACTATTATGTTCGATAGGCGACAAAACTTTTGTATTGTCAAAATCTGCCCTGTCTGTGTTCATTAAAGGGTCAATCTTTCTTTGGTGCATGACATTTATTTTTGTACATACATTTTCATTCGAGAGGGTTGTAGCTTTCATATGAGTGACTTCTGAAGCATATTAATTGAAAGTCAGGTTTTTAGCTGTTATTCCAAACAGATGGGTAGGCGACAACTCTTTTGGAGGCGAGTGTATATTTTACATATTGTTCTGAAAAAATTGCACTAATTTATTGTAAAATATTGGGTAACCACATGAAAGTAATGTCTTGTATAACATATTTTTGAGTTCAAAAACTAAACAAATGTGCTTTCTCCTTGCATCCACTCATTATTCATCAATATGACATGCAAAGTGTGTCCTTATGGGGTGATGATTTCAGATTGTAAACCGGTATAAAGAGAGTTTGCCCATGTGATGAGGAAGTGAACTTAGTATGGCAGTTGATTTTAGTATTTTGAATGACAGTGTGTTCAATGCGACAACCAGGGTTTTTCTTCATGGAAATTGTGTGTAATCCAGAGAATTGTGTGTAGTGGTTTGAAAAGAGTGTGTTTTAAAACTGAAATGTGAGTGTAAAGAAGGAATTGTGTTTAGCGTTCAGTGACATTGGTTAGGGGAGTTGGGAAATGGGTGAGATGTTCCGAGAATTGTGTGTGAAGTACCAGAAATTGTGTGTAAGCAATCGAGGTTTGGAGATGTGTGTGTAGAGTTTTGAGAATTCGAGAACTGATTCCGAAAATTGTGTGTAAGCAATCGAGAAAAACTATAATATAGCCTATAATATACTGATAGCAGTGATCAGCGTCATACCTCCTTCATGTCTTCGTAGAAGAGGTAAAGTATGTTCTTCTTCTCTCTCTCCCTCCAGTAGCCTTTAACATGGTCATACCAGGATCCCCAGCCCACTATGGGACAGACACACACACACACACACACACACACACACACACACACACACACACAGGTTTGGTCTCTAATTTGCTTATACATATACTCTATGTGTGTGTGTGTGTGTGTGTGTGTGTGTGTGTGTGTGTGAGAGAGAGAGATAAAGAGAGAGAGAGAGAGAGAGAGAGAGAGAGAGAGAGAGAGAGAGAGAGAGAGAGCGAGAGAGAGAGAGAGAGATAGAGATTTAAAAATGCCTTTATTTTAACACCGCTTGCTCATAGTACATTCTCACAATACAGTACATCCATTACACCCCCCCTATATCATCATACTCAGCTCCCCTCCCTCCCCAACCTGACACAGCAAACCCCACACACACCAAATGCTTGCAAGAGAGAGAGAGAGATGTAGGAAGAGAGAGAAAAGAAACAGCGGTGAACAAAAGAGAAAGATGCACAAGTGAAATAATGAGAGAGAGAGAGAGAGAGAGAGAGAGAGAGAGAGAGAGATGGAGAGAGAGAGAGAGAGAGAGAGAGAGAGAAAGATGGAGAGAGATGGAGAAAGAGAGACACGTACAGTTTCCCTTCATGAACTTGTGTATGTATCCATCCCACGGTCCCGGCTCTGGTTGTGTGAGGTTCATACGGTCGAAATGGTAATAGCTCACCAAGTTATCCTTAGCATTACGCGCCACATAGATGACCTGGAAATAGCACAAAACACACATGAGCACACACGAACACATACGCGCACGCAGGCACGCATGCATGCAAGTACGCATGCATGTAGGCACGCACACAGGCACGCACGCACGCATGCACGCACGCACACACACACACACACACACACACGCACACGCACACGCACACGCACACACACACGCACGCGCTCACACACAAACACAAACACAAACACAAACACAAAGTTATGCTTTGCACTACCAACTCCTTCATAAGCCATTTTTGTCAGAATCAATATGCCATTAGGTTCTAAGCTGCATGCTTCAGAGCTGCCATGTCCCTTTATGTGACTACTAGGGGAATGGGGAAAATGTAAAAAGTCGCGACCATTTAGGAGACCGTAATTAATCCCACTTTGTTGCATTGGTGACACATAGAACCATTTACCTCGGTTACCATATTGAAAATCTGTGGTAGTACCTTACACTTATTTTCCCAGAATCCTTCAGGCACCAGCTGGAAGGGCAGGTGTGTTTTAATCACGCGGGGCGGAGCCATCTCCTTTAGCAGGTCTAGGCCTGATGGAAGAAATACAGGTATAGCGTGCGTTCAAGATGCTGAGCACCCTGTTCAGATCACAAGTCGCGAGCCTATAGCACCTCAGAGGGAGATTAGCAAACAGACCTGAAGGTCTGTTGCAGAACGCTTTACTACTAAGATTGTGACCAAACAAGTGGTTCAACCAGGAAACCGTGCAAAATGTACTGTATGTATAGCTCTTCTGCTAAGCATGCCCATACATTACATCAAATAATTAACATATGATGGAACCAAGATGCCTTGGTAAAGTAGGTTACATTACATAAATAGCAACCACCACCACAATAACCACGGCAAAAAAGTAATTGTAATAACAGGAAGGAGATTCTATGCTACCTCTAGTTGACGTGTGTGTGTGTGTGTGTGTGTGTGTGTGTGTGTGTGTGTGTGTGTGTGTGTGTGTGTGTGTGTGTGTGTGTGTGTGTGTGTGTGTGCGTGCGCGTGTGTGTGTGTGTGTGCGTGCGCGTGTGTGTGTGTGTGTGTGTCTGTGTGTGTGTGTGTCTGTGTGTGTGTGTGTGTGTGTGTGTGTGTGTGCCCGCATGTGCATGTTTGTCTGCAGTACCTGAAGGGATCGGCGGTGGAGAGAATATCTCCAGAAAAGGTATCCTGACGGTTATGGGCGCTCTCTTCGACACGTCTGCATCTCCGTTATTCAGCAGCAAGTCCACTATCTCCTGTGTCCATGTGGTGCCTGAGGAAGGGCACAAGAAGTCAAGGTCAAGTTCAAGGTCAATGGGTCATGGTCAAAAGGTCAGAGATGATTAAACATAACTAAATGTATCTGCATTTTCATTATTCAGCAACACCGCCACTTCAACCTGCACCCATGTGGTGCCTTATAATGATCACGATAAGAGGTCAAGGGTCAAAGTGAAGGCTGAAGCGGTCAAGATCAGCGTCAGAGTGCAAGGTTAAAATGTCAGGCCATTTACATCGCCATTTCTCAGCAACTGGCGGCCTACTACAGTATATCCTGTATCCAGCTGGTGCCTTAAGGCGGGAGATTATGACAGGAAGTGGGTGTTGGTAGAGAGATGGGGAAGAATCAGCAAATGACCTGGGCCGGAATCGAACCTGGGTCGCTGGCGTACTAACCCAGTGCCCTACCGTTAGGCCACGGCAGGGCCGAGATGTAATATCTCATTTTCGAGAGGGTCCCCATACACGGTACAGTGAATATGCTGACACATTTGAAGTACCATATGATGGGAGTGTTTGTGAAATTTGTCTGGCTTTAAACATTACCAGTTCATGTGTGCATGCAAAATTCCAGTCCATTTCTGAGTAGAGTTTGGCCCGCAAGGTAGTCCCAGGTTTTGATTCTGGCCCAGTGCGAATTTGACTTTGACACCCCTGCCCCAGCACTAGCCCATGTTCTTTGGAGTGTGTGGCTATGGATGGGATTTCTCTAACGCAGGAGTTCCCAACTGAAGGCTATCAAGCGCTCCCTTAGGGCTAAAAGGGGCTTCTCGAGGGCTACTTGTTTGTTCAAAATCCTCTACCGATGTCTTGACTTCGTTCTCTAATCACACTATGATTGAATGATAATTTACTTATAGGTTATAAATAAATATTCTTTATAGTTCATAAAGAAATACCGGTAATCTCATATTAAAACAAGAAAAACGTGAACTGTAACATCCTTGGTGGGCACCACTGAAGCTCCTGGAGGAATACATGGCGCCC
>NC_085873.1:25069099-25089099 GCF_034702125.1 Engraulis encrasicolus
TGTGACTTTTTTTTTCTCTCTATCTCTCACTCAATGTCTCTTTTCTTTTTCAGGACACAGGAAACCTCTGTTAGGATGATTTTTCTTTCCTTTCTCTCTCTCGACTGTGTTCTTCTTTTCCTGTGGTTCAGCAGCAGCCGACTTGCATACCTGAAGAGCAGTGGCTCTTATGCAACACGCATACACGCACGCACGGACACACGTCACGCCTCAACTCTCAAAGTGAAACAATATTATCTTAGTCCCTTGGTGCTTCAGCCAAACACACACACACACACACACAAACACGCACGCACACACACACACACACACACAGAAATCCCCAAATTGAAACAATATTATCTTAGACGCCAGCAGGCCCACCAACAGGGGGGGACAAACAGGTATGTTGTCCCGGGCCCTGGGTGATAGGGGGCCCAGAATTGGATACCCATTACATTGTATGTATTGGGTTGGGGGCCCAGTCAGATGACTTTGTCCTGGCCCCAGCAAAAGCTGTCAGTGGCCCTGGACCCCAGTGTGTCTTTTCAACCAACACACAGACACAGACGCTCACACATATATGTATGTACGCTCACGCACACATCCCCCCTCAATCTGTTTCTTCCCTTGGGACTTCCTGGGGAGTCTTTGACACATCCTGCGCTTGCTGAAAAGTGAAGCAGTGAGAAAAAGCAGTGGGAAACAAACACAAAAACACACACACACACACACACACACACACACACAGTGTCACCACCCTCCCCCTGCAGGGATGGGTACACATAAAACACACGCGCGCGCAGTGCACATACACATACGCATGCACACACGCGCGCGCACACACAGTAAGTCTTTAGGACGTTTTGTCCTCCTGTCTATGCTTGAGTGATGGGGGAAAAACAGTGGATCAGTTTGTCAGGAGAGTTAGTGTGTGTGGAGCAATGTCTCTCTCTCTTTCCCTCCCTATGTTCCCTTGCTTAGACAGTCTGTGTCTGTAGAGATAGTTAGTGAGTAGTCATTAGTTAGTGTGATAGTGTTAGTGTCTCTCAGAAGGGTTACAGACCCAAGGTTGGGTACTGAATCGATTCTTTCTTCATGTGAATGGTTGGAACAGTCACAGCTCTTTCAGCGTTCACTTTTCCATTTGTCAAAGCTTCTTCACAATGAATAACAAATATTTTAGAAGAGTCTTTTGAGTACTTCCCAGCTGCAAATCGAGTCCCATTGTTCGTTTGTAAGAGTGACAACACTAGTGAGTCCAGTTACAGTCCTAATGTCCTCTCTTCTTCCTTGTAGCCCTATGTCTCTCTCTCTCTCTCTGACTGCATTTTCTCCCTCTGTCTTTGTAGCTCTCCTTATCTATCTTGCAACCCCCCCTAACCTCACCTTTGTTACCCCTTCTCTCGCTCTCTCCACGTGTAGCTATTTCTCTCTCTTTCTCTCTCCCTGAGGATCACATTCTCTCTCCTCTTCTCCATTTTCCGAAGTGTCTGTCAAGTGACAGTGAAACTGTGCTTGCTTGCATACTTTGAGATTGCGTTCAGCAGCCCCAAAGTTGGCCCCAGCTTGGTTTTGACTTCATATTTTGGCAACAGAGCAAAGGATCCCCTTTTCCTTTTCTCCCTGCCTCCAGCACTGTGGAATGTACTTGGTGATCTTATTACCTCAAACAGCTCCAGAATTATAACCCATCCTAGCCTGAAGACACATATACTGTACGCTGCATTCAGATTCTTGAAATTTTTATATTAAAAATGTGGGTATGTTAGAGCTGCATGAACACATTCTAATGTCAAATGAAGTCAAACACAACCACCGTCCCGCTAAGGAACGAATGCGGACATTTACACTGCTTTGTTAAAAAACATAAAGTACAGGACTATCTTGTAGTAATAGAACAAGTTATAGATGTGTTTAGCTTTCAATGTATAGCACAAAGCCATCCAGACTAGGTAAATAGGGTAACTGGTTAACTTTTATTTCCACTCTGGTTAAACTTTGGTCAGATTAATCTCTGATCAAATCAAGTCAGTTAACATACAAATGCATGTCCCTCAGATTCCCTGATGGCCACACTTTACAAACACTGTGTTTTGTAAAACAACGCTGGCACAATGAATACATGTGGTCTGTAGCCCTTGTTAGTCACATATTTAATTTTGACAACTTAAACACAAATTCATTTTGCTATATTTAATTCTGAAGCAAACACAATATGATAAAAATGAAAACAAATTACCAAGCAAACAAAATACAGCTAAAATATTTAACAAAGAAATAAAAATGAAGTAACAAAGAGAACCAAAACTTTCTTTATGGTGTGAGTAATGGCTATAGAAGTGAGTGAGAATGCATGTTAACATCCCCAGCATTCCCATGCTACTAGGGGTGAATGGCCAATAGCACACATACCGACATCGCTCAGAAGAATAGAAGGCAGTGTCAATGCACACAAACACGCACGCACGCACACACACACACGACATGCATACATACATCCAACCATTCTCTCTCTTTCAGACACACACACACACCGCACATACAAACACCTTCTCTGTCACTGTCTCTTTCTCCCTTTCTCTCTCTCTCTACCACAAACACGCACTGTGTGTGTGTGTGTCTCTCTCTCTCTCTGTCACACACACACACACACACACACACACACACACACACACACACACACACACACACACACACACACACACACACACACACACACACACACACACACACACACACACACACACACACACACAATACTACAGTGTGGGTCTCTTGGTCCTCTGTCCGCCTGGTTGCAGCAGACACACCCGGTTTCCCGTAGTGGCCGCTATTAGCCCCGCCCACTCTCCCGCCGGACACACCGCTGAGCTGCACACAGCCGACGACAAACCCATGTAGCTGCCCACCGTCTGGAGAAACAGAGAGAGAGAGAGAGACAGAGAATACAGTACAAAATGCAATTAAAACTAGTCTGGCAGACCCATGTAGTGACCTTCCATCTGGAGAGAGAGAAAGACAGAGACAGAGAGAAATAGAAAGATAGAGAGAGAGAGAGAGAGAGAGAGAGAGAGAGAGAGAGAGAGAGAGAGAGAGAGAGAGAGAAAGACAGAGACAGAGAGAAATAGAAAGATAGAGAGAGAGAGAGAGAGAGAGAGGGGGGGAGGGAGATAGAAAGAGAGATACAGAGACAAAGAGACAGAGAGAATAAGTGTCAGTACAAAAGTTAAAACTACCCATGTTGTGACTTTCCGTCTGGTAGAGAGAAAGAGGGAAAGGGGCGAGTGTGAAAGAGAGAGAGAGAGAGAGAGAGAGAGAGAGAGAGAGAGAGAGAGATGGAGAGGAGGATGTTTGTACAGTGGCACACGTAGGGGCGTAGCAAGCAGTAGCACCCATCAGGGCGGCACAACCACCGCCAGTGCCACTCTTGATGGATTTTTTTTTGCTTGTTTGTTTTTAGTGGACTATCTAAGAAGCATATTCATAGCAGCATATCAAGCACCAATTACTAATTAATGTATGGGCATTAGATGCCGTTGCGCCACCTGACGTCCGACCCGTTTGCGTGTGTGAGTGAGTGTGTGTGTGTGTGTGTGTTTGTACTCCTCACCTTGAGTGTGTGTCTGTTGATGACTCTCAGCATGTTCTGCTGGCTTCCTGCTGCTACAATGTGATCTCGACCCAGCCAGTGGCACGAGTAGATCTGATAACATTGCACAAGTATTAGGAGAAAATCTTGGGAAAACCTACCATAGGTGTACTGTATAATGGATCATTCTTTTGAAACTCGGCTGTCGGTAGACCAGAGTTTTTTCTCCCGACAACCGTTGTAAATGCGTTCTATTGCAAGTGTTGGGGATAATACACATGTCTGAAAACACCAATGTTAAACAACCTCGGAGTACACCGAGCTCTGTTTCGGAACCCCGATTTGAGTACCCATTCTATTGCACTTTCCCTGGGGGGGGAGGTCAGGGTTTCCGACAACCGAGCTTCAAAAGAATGCACCAAAATACAAGCGGATTCCAAAAAAGTTGGGACACTTTGTATTTTGTGAATAAAATCCAAATGCTGGCAATTTCAAAACATTCAATATGTTAATAAGGTCGAGCATTATGTGCAGACAACATATCAGTTGTTAAAGTCAAGCAGAAATATTGTTTTGAGGTAATTATGTCATCATTTAAAATTTGACCCATGCAACAAATCCCAAAAAAGTTGGGACAGGGCCAAAACATGTTGTAATAGTGGGATAATTCTAAAAATAACACTGGGAAGAATATTTTAAAAGGAACTATATTGACTTAGGGATGGGATATCGGTATCGGTGTATCGGTATCGGGTTCAGATATCAACATATTTTCAGAGATCGGATCGGATCGGAATTTTCCCAAAGTATCGGAATTTTCCCAGGACTGATATTGAGCCAGGTGTAATGTTAATTTGAAGTCATAACACTTGCATATTAGTTTTCAGGATGGGATTGTTACTTTTTTACTTGATACTTTTACTTATGAATTCGTTTCCTGTTCTTTTGACTTCCTTTTCTGACCAAATAGTCATCGTGAGCCTACCTCAAGTTGAAATTCATGCATATATGAGGTTTTGGTATTGGATCGGAGTAGTATCGGTATCGGCAGATATCCAAATTTAGATATCGGGATCGGATCGGAAGTGAAAAAATGTGTATCGGTGCATCCCTATATTGACTGCCAGCATGAATGCACAAATAAAATACCATCACAGAGAGGCTGTGGCACTCAGTAGTGAAGATTTTGAGGGACTAATTACTTATCTATTACACAAAAAGATTGAGTTATCAAAATTGCAGGCATATAAGGCCAATTTCTGTAATATAGAGCTCTGTGTAATCATTGCATGAGTTATGAGATCATGACATATTCGTCGACAACAAACAAACTATGACACTTCAACAATGACAGCTCTCTAAAAAATGACCATGAACACAACACTTGATAAATACACATGATGCAGACATAAAACAGTGTTGCATGCGACAAAGCTCATTCTAGATGGACCTAAGACACATGTGAAACTGTCCTCTGATTACAGAATGGAAAATATTGCATCCTTTTTTAAATCATGGAGTCATGCACCCTCCAGGTTATATAGAAAATGAATACTTCAGCTTGATTTAGTGGTCAGTCTGAAATACAGCTTAATGATGGTAAGGGGGGCAGAGGTGCATTGGTTATGGTCTTCTTACTCATGTAGAGCATTAAAATAAATGATGAATAATATATACAGACTTTAAACAGCATACATAGCTACCAATGCATTATATTTTGGAGCACCTCCTTTAGATATTGCCCCATAATGGTGGCAAATTTCAATCTCTACTATGTTCCAACAGTGTGGTTCCATCATATGAGTAAACGGGTCACAAAATAGTTTTCTTGCAGACAGGATATGCCACATATTAAGCATAACAAGAATGTAAACAAGTTGAAGAACACACCTATCAGTTGAGCTGCTGAAATCATGTCTCACACATCAAAATTCCTAATTTTTTAATAAAATGATGCTATCAGTCAAAGTATTTAACTGTTCAGTGTCATCCCTTGTGTTGTGTTTAGTCTTATCCAATATAAAAAGCATTTTATTGGCCCCGTCCCAGCTTTTTTGGGATTTGTTGCAAGGGTGAAATTTTAAATGATGACATAATTACCTCAAAACAATATTTCTCCTTGATTTGAACAACTGATATGTTGTCTGTACATAATGCTCTACCTTATTAACATATTGAATGTTTTGAAAATGCCAGCATTTTGATTTTATTCACAAAATACAAAGTGTCCCAACTTTTTTGGAATCCGCTTTGTACATTACAATACATAGCATACAATTTACAGTATGTAATTCTGGAATGGGAAGCTGTCTTCCGCAACTCACCTTGCTGCATCCATGCGGATCTGGAGGCACCTCAGTGTTCTTCTCAGCTGACCCATACTCCCACACCTAATCACACACACACACACACACACATGCACACGCACACACACACGCGCACACACACACATTCAATAAAGCTGTGATGACTTTCCCGTAAAACTGCTTGCAGATGCATTGTGTGTGCATGCGCACATGTGTGTGTGTGTGTGTGTGTGTGTGTGTGTGTGTGTGTGTGTGTGTGTGTGTGTGTTTGTGTGTGTGTTTGTGTGTGTGTGTGCGTGCGTGCTATGACACCTCTAGGTTGTGGCTCTTCCTCCAAGACCCTGAGAGGATCTGATGCGTGAACGGGTCAATCTGCAGAGCATCACCGCAGATGTGAGGGCCAGAGAGCATCCTGGGAAAACCCGTAAACAAGAAAATGAACTAAAAAGTAAACAACCCAAATGTACTAAACACTAACACACAACACTATTGCCAGAGAGAACACAACAAATGCATTGTTGGCTTGTCTTAAACCGTACCTTGTACTGTACCTGTACCGCATCTTTGCTAATGCACTTTACAGTCAGAGAACGACCATTATTGCACTAAGTGAAGGCCCTAGAAAAAGTTTTTTACAAAGCAATACGTGAAATTACTTCAGTAGTAGGCCCGGGCCACATTTAAGAAAAACTCGCTAACACTTAACTTGAGACCGACATCACAAGTGTGACATGACAACGTCATAACAGTGGCATACAGCAGTCATGGATGTGTCATGAACATTAATCAATGTGAAAAATGTAATGACTGCTGTCATTAAGTGACATTCGGTCATGGTGAAGACAGCCCTAACAATGTCAACTTTTCATGACCATAAAATGTTTATGACATTTACATGTTTATGACTCGTCCATGAGACTTGCATGTGACATATGATGCCGTTGTCAAGTTAAGTCTGAATGAAAACTCTTTCATATATAGACCCCAATTTTGCAATAAAAAAGACTATTTAAAACAAAACAAACCAAACAAACAAATAAAGTCTTCCACAGGTTGTGCAGTGGGATTTGGGGCCACCACCCCTGCTTGCTTGCCGTGCCCTACTTCTGACACTGGCCTACTGACCTCTATATTACGATATGACCTACTACGGTATAGCACCATACGTAGTACTGGGTGACCTTTAGACCAGAACATGACTGGCTATCGCTAACTTGAGCAACAGGCAGTGTTGCCAGATGTGTCTGATCAAATCCCGCCCAAAAGGTGCTCAAAAAATGCCAGGATGCACTAAATTCCGCAAATTGCATTGATTTCTATGGGCATAAACTGCAGAAAAAAATGCCAAATGGCCGATTTTTCCCATTTTTACCTGTAGAAGGTCATCCCAAGCAGCCCAATTGGGCAATCTGGCAACACTGGCAACAGGTAATCAGGACAGCTGAAAGCTTTTGCCGGGCCCAAGACAAGGTCATCTGAAAGGGCCCCCCCAGCCAATTCTCATACAATGTACTGAAAACTCCCCTCTCCCTGGACCTGGAACAATTGACCCCTTTACCCCTCCCCTATTAGCTACCTTGCAGATAATAATAATAATAATAATAAAAAACTTACCTAACAGCATGAGGCTGCCTGGTGTCCCAGAACTGATTGGAAACGAAACACAAAAAAGAGATCTAGTTATGCATTCACATGATCTGTACATGCTTAATTGGGTATAGCATGGGGCTGAGGGAATGATGTGTGAAACGTCACACTGGGGTCTAAGACAATATTGTTTCAATTTGGAGACTTCTGTGTGTATGTGTGTGTGTGTGTGTGTGTGTGTGTGTGTGTGTGTGTGTACCTGGACGGTGTTGTCCCATCCTCCTGATATGAACTCTCTCTCCCTCTCAGGGTGGAAGGCCAGGGCAAATACCCTCAGCCTGTGGCCGTCCATTATTGTACGCGTGGAACTGAGAAGGGGGAAAGAAGAAGAGGATGACGTGTGTGTGTGTGTGCGTGCGCGCTCTACCTGGGCTTGAACACCTGTATGACTTGGTGCGTAGCCAGCTCATCTGTGTGTGTGTGCGCGTGTGCACTCTACCTGGGCTTGAACGCCTGTATGACTTGGTGCGTAGCCAGGTCATACAGTTGCACGGTGGCGTCCGACCCGCCGGTGGCGGCCTGTTCGTTGGAGCAGGACACAGACATGCAGAGTGTCTGCCTGCTGCCGCCCCCGGCGCCCTCCCCCTCAACGCCACCCCCCTCCACCACCTCCTTCGCCTCCTTCACGCTCCACACGCACTCGCCACCCCACACGTACCAGCAGCGCACGTGCCCACTTGCATCTGCAATACACACACACAGACAAAGATGGAAGGACAAAGACAGAAAGACAGTGAGCAGGTTTACATACACAAGCCAGGAACAGACAGACCGACGAACCGACAGACAAGCAGTGCGTTTACATGCACATCAAATTGAAAAGAAGCAATTTTTGACATTCTTTTCACTGTGATTTTGACGCAACTTGACTTAATGTAGTATCATAATGCATTCAGTGTAGCCTGGTTCACACATCAGACCAGGCACGTGCACTCCAATACGGCAGTGGAGGCACTGCCTCATCAGCTCCACATGAGAATGATGAGATGCAGTTAATGTGAATAATAGTAACAATAACAGCTATTGTTTTCGAGCATCTGCACCATAACTACCATTTGAGCAGTATTTAAACAGTTTCACTCATTTTCAATCATTTCCGTGGCCAAAATCGTAATATTTGCCCATTTCATATCAAATTGCTCCGAATACGGTGCATTTGGGGCAACTCTGAACTGGCCTCACCCCGGATTGCGCAATCCCTCGTTAACAAGCTTGCGCGCATGCGCCATGTTGCTCGTTCTGTGAATGCAACCTGGTAATATTGTATTAAACATTTTTATACACTTAATAGAAGTATGGTGTGCCCTCATTTCCTGATATTTTTTAAATATTTTCTACGTGTGATTATCATTTCTTTACTCTGGACGCTTTGGCATAACGCCCACTGAAAGATACAATGGTGAGGCGAGCAGTAGCCTGGCCGCAGACTCCTTCTGGTGTTGAGTCTTGCTGGACAGTTACGTCATAGCGAATCTGAAGTTCACAATACAGTCAGTCGGTGTTGTTGGCTAGCATGTTCACTTTGACTGCTACAAGTGGATTTCATAACGAAACTAAGAGCATTCTCAAAGTTGGATTTCCAAGGGGAAAATATGTGATAAAGAATGGAGGACCGACAGAGCTGAAGGGTTTGCTACTCAGGTGACCGGTCAGAATAACTACCCGATCATTTCAAAGTGAGTGGTACAACACTGCAGAAAATATTTGTTGTTTCCCCTGTGTCTTGTTTGCAACCGGCGAGAATGTGTGGAAGACCATTTCCATGGGATTTTTCGACTTAACAATTTACTAAGGACTAAGGAGCCTCACGAAACACAAATCCTCGCGGCTACTCATATTCAATGCCAAATTGCTTTGGACGTTTGGGGCGACGTTTGGGGCTTTGGATGAACAGCACCGGCTAAAGTAACGTTAGCATGCACAATGCCAAAGTGAAGGAAAAGAGCGGCGCATGGACCTGATGCACGAGTTCAGGTAAGACCAATTTCCTATGTGTGTGAAGCCTGTGTTTGTGAGACCCGTGGGGAGAGAGAATCCGCCGTGATTCTGTCCAGTGTGGTAGCTTTTGTGACGGGCACCGGATTCTCATGTGCCCGGTAACTGTTTGTAAAGTTGAGTACAGGGTACCGTTGAGGTAAATCAAATAAACCCGTGTAACTACAAGACTCTGATTTAATTCCAAGGTGTAGGCATAACAGAAATGACAGTCCCAAAATATTTGGTGACCATATCGAAGCGTGTGTAATATCTGTTTACGTTGACATTCGCTTCCTGCCACACCTTTGTCCCACATCGCTTGTCGTAGCCTCTTACAAGTAGATGTAGGCCTACATTTGCACGAGAATCCAGTTCGTATCACAAAAAGCTATCACACCGGTTTGTTCGCCGTGGTGCTCAGCGGTCTATATGACACCATGTTTTGAATCCTGTGTGTCTTTCATAGAGCATCCGCCGCGATGCTCAGTCCCCATTGCTGCTGCTGTGTGGTTTATGTGAGATCACTGTTTGAATCCTGTGTGTGTGTGTGTGTGTGTGTGTGAGAGAGAGAGCAGTGGGCTGTGAAGGAGCTTACACTCTCCACTACTCTCCCCTCACCTCCTCTTCTCCTCTCCTCTCCTCTCTTCTCCTCTCCCCTCCCCTCCTTTCCTCTCCTCTCCTTTCCTCTCCCCCTCTCCTCTCTTCTCTCCTTTCCTCTCCCCCTCTCCTCTCTTTTCCCATCTCCTCTCCTGTCCTCTCTTTTCCCATCTCCTCTCCTCTTCTCTCTTCTCCTCTCCCTCTCCTCTCCTTGAGCTCCTCTCCACTCCTCCTCCTTTCTCCTCTCATCTCCTCTCCTCTCTCTTCTCCTCCCCTCTCCTCCTCTCTCATCTTCTCTCCTCTCCCCTCCCCTTCTCTCCTCTCCTCTCCTCTCCACTACTCTCCTCTCCTCTGCTCTGCTGCCCACATTGGTGCTGTGTGGTTTATGTGAGACCACTGTTTGAATCCTGTGTGTGTGTGTGTGTGTGTGTGTGTGCGTGTGTGTGTGTGTGTGTGTGTGTGTGTGTGTGAGAGAGAGATCTAATAGCATTTTCTCTGAGGAAATGCAGTAAGCTTATGTCAAAACATGTAGGCCTACCTTATGTTAAGAAAGCTGCTATGACATATGGAACTTGTCGGTAGGCCTATTTGGCAATTATTTATTTGAAAATCTGATATTGAAAAAGTT
Organism: Engraulis encrasicolus; assembly: GCF_034702125.1. Lineage (NCBI taxonomy): Eukaryota > Metazoa > Chordata > Actinopteri > Clupeiformes > Engraulidae > Engraulis > Engraulis encrasicolus. The sequence continues at coordinate 25,079,826 of NC_085873.1, forward strand.
GCCTCACCAGCCATAAATCCCAGCGCACGTCACTGCACCAGACCATATCACAGCCCCAGTCTGCGTCGTGAATAGTTAACAATGTAATGTACTGGTTTTGAGTAATGGACAACCTGAATTCAGAAGCTACAATGCCGTGCCACATATTCCAAACGACTTAGTTTCCCCTATCCAACAATTAGGCAATCATCTGGTTGCACTGAACAGGTAAAACCAGGTCACTTGGAATATGTGGCACTGGATTCTGCTTTTTAATCCAGGTTGCCCATCACTGTTGGTTTTCATTATTTATGTGACAGAATTTGGTCTGGATTAAGATTGATGATGCTGATGGTTGCGCTCACATGTTGCCAGGATAAGGGAGTTTGCCTGGGCACTGCGGAAGAACCTGATAGAGGTGACTGGCATGGAGGCGAAGATGCAGCTACTGTCCCGGATGGTCTTCACAAACTCCCCAGTCCCTGGTTTATACAGCTGGAAGCACATAGATTAGATTTGATTAGTCTCGCCACACCAGACAAGTCAATTAATCAAATTCATCATTTTGTCATGCACATACTCCTCGCCTTTGCATACACCCCATAGCCTACTTGCACCAATCCTCTCACATAGACAAGAGAAATGTAATAAAATAAAATAGAAATAGAAAAGAAAACTGTTTACTTTCACTGCACATATGCAAAATGTAAAACAGAAAGACACAATGTGGCCTACTGTAAATTGACCACACACAACAACCACAAAAACAACATCAACAATTGAATGAAAGACAAGAGATTATTAAATTGGACATCAAGTCAAAGATGGGGTTGTATCGGCAGTAAACTGGGAAGTAAACAAACCTTGATCGTGCCTTCATTCAATCCCAGGGCTAGCAGGGTTCCTTCGGGATTAAACTGGCAAGTCATCACTTCACACGAACACTCTCTGCAAAGGGTGCAACACGGATAAACCAGATGCAAAATGGTAAATCAACATATTCAGGTGCCACTGAATTTGGAGTAGATAGAAACTATTCTATACTAAGTCCTGCATTGAGCGCTTACATGACACGGTGGATACTGAGGTCTCCGTCGACTCTGGGTTGTGTTGGGATTCTTCTCGTCTGCTCCTGTGGCTCTTTTTGAAGGCCCTCGCCTTTGGGACCTTCCGTTTTACGACCCGAGTGTGATGGAGGCATATCTCCTTTCTCTGTCTCTGTGTCAGAGTCGTTTTCTTGCTCTTGCTCATAGTCTGACTCGTCGTCAGTGCTTGAGTCGGTGCCAGGTGAGCTGGGGTTATGGTGCAAATAACTTTTCAGCTTTTCGTGGGCCCCACTCTCTGCTATGGGGACAGGTGCCACAACGCCGTCCTCTGACATCTGCACGGTAAACACGACTTGAAATAATTGTCTACACTATTTTAAATAGATTTTCATTGTCAATAACAGTATCGTGAGTCGAAGTAATTTTCTAAACTTTGTAACGCACTAATTAGAGCTGAGCATTTCTAAATAACATAGGCTACTGTAACATAGGCATGGCCATGGCGATAATATCTCATTCATTTGATCATTTTGTTCTTACCATCATATGTTTGATTCACTCTCAGTAATCAGTGGTATTCCTGAAGTATTATTAGACGCGTATGTGTAGCAAATGTCACTTACACTGATAAAACGTTTTTATATGATAGTGTTTTAACCTAGTACCTCAGTAGCCTACGACTACACCAACAAACCCTTCTACACGCAACCCGTTGCTTAGCAACAGCCTGGAAGAAAAGCCCCGCCCACCCTAGTGGTCCAGGCAAGTTGTTCGCTCTGTTTGCGTGAATTCATTGAGCAATGAAAATCACTTCACTTCAAGGGGAATACCGGTAAATGAAACGTCAGTGGGAATAGCCTCAAATTCCACGAGCCAGAACCAGGCCTGGACCCATTCATATTCCTATGACACAATTTTCATGTTCATTGCAGCAGCAGTAGCCTACCAACTGTAGGCCTGGGCTACTGGACAGACCCCATGTACGGCGTTCATTTTAGGACATTCTCAGATATCAGACTCAGGTATCAGACTCACATAAAACTCTGTCAGTCTCAGGGAGAAAATTGTCATCCTCAGACGAAACTTTGTCGTCCTCAGAAAAAAAATTGTCATCCTCAGACAAAACTTTGTCATCCTCAGAAAAAACATTGTCGTCCTCAGAAAAAACGTTGTCATCCTCGGAAAAAAGGTTGTCGTCCTCAGAAAAATAGTTGTCGTCTTCAGAAAAAATGACATCACTTCTCAGCATCAGCCTCAGAAAAAATGTTGTCGTCCTCAGACAAAACTTTGTCATCCTCAGAAAAAAAATTCTCATCATCAGACAAAACTTTGTCGTCCTCAGAAAAAACATTGTCATCCTCAGACAAAACTTTGTCGTCCTCAGACAAAACTTAATCATCCTCAGACAAAACGTTGTCATCCTCAGACAAAACTTTGTCGTCCTCAGAAAAAACATTGTCATCCTCAGACAAAACTTTGTCGTCCTCAGATAAAGCTTTGTCGTCCTCAGACAAAACTTTGTCGTCCTCAGACAAAGCTTTATCATCCTCAGACAAAACTTTGTCGTCCTCAGACAAAGCTTTATCATCCTCAGACAAAACTTTGTCATCCTCACAAAAAAAATTGTCATCCTCAGACAAAACTTTGTCGTCCTCAGACAAAACTTTGTCATCCTCGGACAAAACTTTATCATCCTCAGACAAAACTTTGTCATCCTCACAAAAAAAATTGTCATCCTCAGACAAAACTTTGTCATCCTCGGACAAAACTTTGTCATCCTCTGACAAAACTTTATCATCCTCAGACAAAACTTTGTCATCCTCACAAAAAAATTGTCATCCTCAGACAAAACTTTGTCGTCCTCAGAAAAAACATTGTCATCCTCAGACAAAACTTTGTCGTCCTCAGATAAAGCTTTGTCGTCCTCAGACAAAACTTTGTCGTCCTCAGACAAAACTTTGTCATCCTCAGACAAAACTTTGTCGTCCTCAGAAAAAACATTGTCATCCTCAGACAAAACTTTGTCGTCCTCAGATAAAGCTTTGTCGTCCTCAGACAAAACTTTGTCGTCCTCAGACAAAGCTTTATCATCCTCAGACAAAACTTTGTCATCCTCACAAAAAAAATTGTCATCCTCAGACAAAACTTTGTCATCCTCACAAAAAAATTGTCATCCTCAGACAAAACTTTGTCATCCTCAGAAAAAAAATTGTCATCCTCAGACAAAACTTTGTCATCCTCGGACAAAACTTTATCATCCTCAGACAAAACTTTGTCATCCTCACAAAAAAATTGTCATCCTCAGGCAAAACTTTGTCATCCTCAGAAAAAAATGGTCATCCTCAGACAAAACTTTGTCATCCTCAGAAAAAAAATTGTCATCCTCAGACAAAACTTTGTCATCCTCAGACAAAACGTTGTCGTCCTCAGACAAAACTTTTATCATCCTCAGAAAAAAAATTGTCATCCTCAGACAAAACTTTGTTGTCCTCACAAAAAATTGCCATTAAACAAACTACAACACTTTATTTTAGCGTTACATCTATTAGCACTTATTCATACAATATTAATGCCTGTGTAAGTAACTTGTAAGTCATGTACTAAGCAAAATCAGACAGTTGTTGTTAGACATTTATTGGCAAATGTCTTGCTCATGTACAATAAGGGATTTATTACCAATATAACCATAGTAAGGACCTAGTAGACCTAGATTTATATTTATCAATAAGTAGTAAGTGCCAGAATACAAAATGTATAAGCTCCAGACACACTGTGTGAACAAACCCTGAACAGAGTGAAAACAGATGTGGAATAAGGGTCCCCAGTGTTTCCCATACATTGAAGAAACTATGGCACACCGCCATAGTTTAAATTTGGCCGCCATAGTTTCCAAAAATGCAATATATGTAATGTAAAATGTGATATATATATATAAACGATTTGAAAAACAATTTCCTTTGCATTTTCCTCCTATGGAGAAAACCATGAGTGCTTGAAAGACAGATGGATCAAAAGCCTAGTCAAGTTGTTGTAGTTAACTTGGGTTTGGGAGCAATAAAAACCTTCAGAGGAGGGACAGTTGGGATGAGTTTCTTACACTCCCAGTTGTATGATAATAAGTTAGGCGACAGGCCTTCATTGACACAACAGAGGAGACATCGGGATGCATATAGAAATGAATGTGTAATGAATGTGAATATAGACATAAATGTGCAATATGTTGTTCAGCCCTTTTACTGGGAGGAATTTTGAAAAACTGGCCCTGTGACCAGCACCCCTTATGTAGAATGTGAACGCCTATGTGTGTGGGGAAAAAGGCATAGCCTACTCTCATAGACCCTTTTCATCTGTTTGTTAACAATTTCACAGTGCTACTAAATTCTTATCTGTGCTCCTATTTTTTGTTTTTTTTGTTTTTTCATTGCATAGACCCCTGCATGAGGGCCGAATGAAGTGTGTTGCAAACAGAAATTATTCTCTGTACTGCATTTTTTAAATATATAAATGACAGTGTACATGGGTAAAACATGTCATGGGTTAGATCTTATGTAATTTCTCAAAACATAAATGGCTGAAATGTAGACCTATAATCCCCCCCCAATTACATAAATCCCGGCTGCCCTGCCCCCATGGTTTCCAAAATTTCTGTGGGAAACACAGGGTCACTATTCCAAAGTGAGGCATTGCACAGCCCAGATGGCTAGGATGTGAAAAATTATGTGAAAATAATAATAATTCAAAAAATCTAAAATACACACAAAGAAGAGGTTAGCGCTAATTAGCCTACAGAAGGCAGGCTATAGTAGTAATATTAGTGTACCATACAGTTTTAATGGGATTTTTTTAACAGCAAACTGCCCTTATAACCCTTTACATATGTATCATGGAATCACTTGGTCTAAACATGCATCAAACACCACTATACTCAATGTAATCTTAAGTCCATAAGGGCCTGGTGTCGGCCATCTTGAAAAAGAGGCCTTTCCTGAATCTGGTTTTGGCTGATTTTTAATATGTTGTTAAGTAGATCTGATAGTACTTTAAACCACTGAAAAACCTTTTGTTAGAATTTTTTTGGGGTTAAGTCATAAATGCACTTGACTATAAAGCTAGCATATCAACATTGCCAAATAAAAAAGAAAAATAATATAAAATATAGCTGCAAGCAGCAATTCAGGCCAAAACAGAAAACCTGCAAGTCGCCACGGCGACAGAGAGAGCCGACCAGGCAGACGGTCAGAGGGACGCACAGTGAATTTACACAAGCAAGCCCAAATTTGATGCATGACCCCTTTTGCTAACTGCAGTACACCCTAATCGCCAGCTCTGCTGGTGGCGCTAGAGGATTTGGGGTGAGGGCCTATATTTTAATGAGTACTCAGCAGACTGTGAAGAATGTGTTTGTCAAAATCCAACTCAATTTGTAGGAAAAGGCTAGGGGTGGGCATAGATTAATTTTTTTAATCTAGATTAATCTCACTGTAATTATGAAATTAATCCAGATTAATCTAGATTAATCTATATCAAAATGGCTCATTCAGAATATGCACGCTAGCGAAATAATGAGGAAAAAAAAAACCTTGGGGGTTTCTTAAGATGGCGCATTAGACCATAGCTCATCTCTTTTTTCCAAAATGCATCTCATCATCAAAAAATGGTTGATATTTGGTGATGAAAAAAAAAATCACTGCAATATTTGAAAAGTGTTTTGAATATGTTACGAAGCATTTACAGTCATAATATACTGAAATTTCAAAATGAACAGCGCTATAAGTTGTAGAGGCAAATACAGACACATCTATCAAACATTTAGACAAAATGACCTCAACAATTCAGCATTTCTAAAGGGCAGAGAGAGAGAGAGAGAGAGAGAGAGAGAGAGAGAGAGAGAGAGAGAGAGAGAGAGAGAGAGAGAGAGAGAGAATGAATCTGCCACTGACTGTTAAAAAGGGCAGCGGCTCCTTTAGAGAGGGAGGAGCTGCGCAGCAGATACAGTTAAGTCAGAGCCAGGCTACTAGATTTCTAGAGCTAGTACTCTAGACCCTAAAGCACTGGCCCACATCGATTTGGCCTAAACCTGACAGTTGTTCTCTGCGTTAGAATGCCAGCGGAGTTACAGTACAACTCCAAATGAATTCAGTTTGCAAAAAAAAAAAGTCAAGCGCGACTACCGCAAGGTTGGCTATATCAAGCGCAACAACCGCGAGGTGTATTACCGTCTGACATGAGTCGCAAATGCGCGATCATAACACAAACATTCAGCGAGAGTAGATATTGACAGTTTCAGTTTGACAATCTTCAAAATGTTTATCACACGGAATGTTTTGCAATTATGGCACAGGCAAGATTTCTGGAACAGGACTGTTGTTTGTGTTCCATGCAATGCGTGAGGAAATGTAGGCCATGTCGGGCTGGCAACACAATAATGTATGCTTCACCTCAAACAATAACGTTTCTCTAGTCTACCACTTGTGAAAAAACAACACCTACCATGGCAGAGAGATTAATGTTTACAACATACTAAAACTCTTCATATTTAAGATCTGCTCTGCTGAGCAACAGGTGGAGAGGCGAAGTGACTGGAGGGCAGTCTGAAAGCGTCTGTCAATCGAACGCTATGGTGAAGCGCATCCCCAAACCCCAAATCCATATTTTGAGAATAGATTAACGAGCGATATTTTTTATGTCGCGCGACAAGAGTCTCACATTATCGCAGCATGTTAACGCCGATAACGGCCCACCTCTAGAAAAAGCATTTTTTAATTTTCACAAAATCCAAAATGGCGGACATTTTATGACTGCTGATATGTGAACGGTACCACCAGATTTCAAATTGAGCGTACGGTTCAAAAGTTACAGGCAAAAATGTAGCTAAAACTTTGACCTGTTGGTGGCGCAAGAGAGTTTGAGCTAGAGACATGTAATAGACCTTTGATAGGTCATGAGATAGACAAGAATATATGTGTGAATTTTCAGAAGATTCTGACAAGGGGTTCCCAAGATATGACCTCATTTCCTGTTTGGTGACTTTTAGGCCGTTTTTGATTGGCTTTAACGGCCAAACGAAAACATTTGTGCAAAATTCACTCAACAGTTTTGTTCAGCTTGGTCCAGAGATCATGTGTACCAACTTACAGGAAATTTCAACAAAATTTTAGCTTAAAATAGCAATTTTATTGATTTTCACAAAATCCAAAATGGCGGAAAAACTATCCAGGCAGAAAATGACGTCATGTGATGCATTGAATTCGCCTCAGCCCAAGGATTACAGGGATACCAAGTTTTTGAAAATTGGTCCAGTGGTTCAAAAGTTACAAGCAGACAATATTATGCCACTACACCATCAAGTAGGTTCAAAGTGCTTAAATAAATGTCATATCCTCATGACAAAGTTTTGTCTGAGGATGACAATTTTTTTTCTGAGGACGACAAAGTTTTGTCTGAGGATGACAATTTTTTTTCTGAGGACGACAAAGTTTTTTCTGAGGATGACAAAGTTTTGTCTGAGGATGACATTTTTTTTTCTGAGGACGACAAAGTTTTGTCTGAGGATGACAAAGTTTTGTCTGAGGATGACATTTTTTTTTCTGAGGACGACAAAGTTTTGTCTGAGGATGACAAAGTTTTGTCTGAGGATGACCATTTTTTTTCTGAGGACGACAAAGTTTTATCTGAGGATGACAATGTTTTTTCTGAGGATGACAAAGTTTTGTCTGAGGATGACAAACATCTATCTGAGGATGACAATCATCTGTCTGAGGATGACAAAGTATTTTCTGAGGATGTCCTAAAATGAACACCGTACCCATGGGCCAGATTTGGCCTTGGGCCTGAATTTGACGTCCCTGGCCTATCACATTTTCTTTTAGTTGGATTTCATTTTCACCTGTGTATATGTAATGCAACTTGTTTCATCTTCCAAAACAAGTACAACAGAACCACACATTAATAAAAAAAACGTGTTTATTATTTTACATAGTTATTTAGAAATACACATTTATATATTACTACTATATAGTTTTGTGTCTGAGTCCTTGTGGTGTATGTTTCCTGTATTTTCTTGGCTTTGCGATTGTTTGGATTCCATTGATGTTCTTGGTGGATTGCTGCCTCTGTGTGGTGCCTTTGTCACATAGTAGAGCAGATGAACTATGGCAGCCGGGGTCATTCCTGGCAAACGGGTGGCAGCTCCCAACTAGAGAGGAAAACAAAACCAACACCAAAATTTACTTCTTTGCATTAGGACGATACTCATGAACGGCGTGACTTTTTCCATGTGCGTTACGCCCATTTATGGGGGAAAACAACCCATGCAAGTCAATTGGTGATGTTGGGGTTTAATAAACGAAAGATACGGACCTGTAGACTAGTGTTGTTCACGTGCAACATGCCGAAAACGTGTTGTGTTGCCGGCTGTTCATATAATAGAGCCAAACATAATAGAGCCGTGGCTGAAGCATGGACTGTGTTCATTTCGACAAGCCAATGTAGTATGTAAGTTGATGAGACATTCAGTTTGTTTTCACCCATAAAGGGGCGGAACGCACATTTACGAGCAAAGTACCGTTCATGCCCATTAGGCTATGTGTATAAATTGATGGAATATTTTACCAGTTGTCACCGGTTAATGAAACAAGCTGTGTCCATGACAAACATATTTCATTGATATTGTCATGTGAACATCCTTCAGATCAGATGACAGGTGTGTGTGTGTGTGTGTGTCTGTTTGTTTCCCACTGCTTTTTCAATGCAGATTAGTGTCATGTATATCAATATAAAATATTGGACTGATTAACTGATGATCTCTCTTACAACTTTATATTTCGATCTGTGTATCATTTAATGGGATGTGTGTGTGTGTGTGTGTGTGTGTGTGTGTGTGTGTGTGTGTGTGTGTGTGTGTGAGTGTGTGTGTGTGTGTGTCTGCATCTGCGTGTGTTTGTCTGTCTTACCGTGTCGGGTCGGACCCTGTGTAGTATCTCTCGGACCTCCTGGGAGAGTGATGCGTTGAGGGAGAGGTAGTCCAGGTCTGGGGGCAGCCGGAGACTCTCCTCCTCCTGAATCCTCTCCATCTCCCTCCTTTGCTTCTCACAGTGGGAGCGGTACAGCACTGCAAAACACACACATACAGTATGTAGACATACACACACACACAATGCCCACACACACAATGCCCACACACACACACACACACACACACACACACACACCAGTGGCGTCTTTTGGTCATAAAAATTAGGGAGGACAAG
>NC_085873.1:25091599-25116599 GCF_034702125.1 Engraulis encrasicolus
CAACACATCAGCAGCAGCGCACATAAACAAACCCATAGGCACCTCAATGGAGTGTTTCCCTCTTGTGGTCACACACTGACATAACATGCTGCAGACATACTCGCACATGTTCTGTACTGACCTGAGTAGTGTACTCTTGGTTTCGCTAATGCAGGTCGTGTTGAGTGCGTCTCTCCATCGCGGGGCAGACATAGAGATGGACTGTAGGGCCTCTAACCCCGCGTCCAACCCCAGCCCTACCCTGCGCACCTCAGAGTACCTCTTCGCAGACACACAGCCAGCCTCCTCGAACCCTGGGACACATACACACAATTAGGCATAGGCAGTATATTACGAACCCAAAAGACAGTTCATGACATTTAAACCATATTAAGTTCCAGCATGTCATTTTAGTCATTCACAAATTTGAAGCAATGAAGATTTACTAAGTAATAAACTAAAATGTACTGATCTGACCAAAATACATTACGTTTTGCAGCCAAATACGTCTACTGTATCACTGATAATAATGTCAGACATGGAAAATCCACCAATTCATGAATGAAAAAGTTCGAACTTTGAGAAAATCAATGGTGATGGTAAGTGTTCATGTCAAAGAAAACATTTGTGAATGAACAACATCTGGAAATAAACTACTAAAATAAATACTCTACCTTTAAAAAGCATTTAATGCATGGTTGCCATCTCTGAATGCGCTTGTTATTACTGCCATTACTGTTACCTTTGGGTGTGAGTCTGAGGTCTGCGTTGTCGGGCCGCAGCGACGTCCGGAACTCTGCTCGGCTGGTGAACATGCGATAGGGCTCAGTGACGCCACGGGACACCAGGTCGTCTATCAGCACGCCGATGTAGCTCTCCGTACGGGACAGGGAGAGAGGCGGGAGGGACAGTGCAGCGCGACCTGCGTTCACGCCCGCCCACAGACCCTGCACAAAACACACACAGACATACACACGCGCGCACACACACACACACACACACACACACACACACACACAGACATACACACGCACACAGACATACACACACACACACACAAACACACCACATATTACCTCAATTCTCAGGATTTTTTTTCTGCCACACATATCTCATCCTTAAAGAATCTCTTTCTTCTTCCTCTTCTTCATAGTTTTATACCACCATCTAATTTTGATACTTAAAGATACACTGTGCAGGAAATCTGTGTCGACTATTGCCAAATTTGACCTTTTCACTAAAGTGAAAAGTAATAAACTAACATTTTGTATTATGGCCCAAGTACAGTCAAAAGCAGCTAAAAATGGCTATTTCTGGAAATTCATGTATGAAAAGTGCAATTTTTCCAATCATAATGAATACTTAGAATTTGATGGTGGTGGTAAGTATTCATGAAAAAGGTAACATTAGTGAATGGGTAGCATGAATTCTGTTGAACTTCGGCTTTTTTCGCACACCTCAGCTGGCAGGTGCGTCGGAGATGGCACCATGGGTCACTCAGCAATAGTTTAAAGAAACTCCCGCACACTGACCATTTCGCTGTTCTTTCTTTAATAAACAACGTTTCAGTACTAGACCTTCATCAGGCAATCTCTTTCATTCATCTCAACACAGGCTTTTTCAAAACTTGGTTGACAGATAGTGGACCAATCAGGTCCGACGTTAGGATCATGTCACTCATTCACAGAAAGACGCACCCACAGTGGTGGGTGCTTTGAATAGGCTATAGTGTACATGAACACTGTTAGAGCATTGCACAGAAGATGATAGAACAAAAAAACAAAAAAATTATAAAATAAACATTTTCACATTTTTTCTTCTTGGCTACAAGTGGAGACTGTTGAGGAAAAGATGTAAATTAACCCAACATAACATTTAGATTAAATTCGTCATTTAGTCCTTTTGGTGCTAGAGTCTGTAAGGTAAAAATCCAATAGGCCTCGCGTCTTTTTAGTAGCAGGTCATGGTTACCTCCCCTCTGTGGTGAGCCGAAGTTCAACGTAGTACCCTACCCAGGGTTTCTTTAGTTTTTCGGCACCCTCTTCGCTTGTTTCTAAGAAATCATCAAGAAAATGACTTCATTTCAAGAAATCAATGCATTGACACAAAACCACGCAAAGACATTCGAATTCACAGAGGAAGACGCCGGAAGGATACTAATTGACAACGAGGAAATGGAGAAAATGCTGACATACGAAGATGAAAAAACCAAGTTAGAAAGACTACATCTTCAAGAAATACGACTTCGAATGCACAGCGCAACATTAAGCGAGTATTGGAGAAAGAAGAGAATCCCCAGAGGCTTAAGGATCCAAAAAGCCCCAGCAATCGGGGAATCGGATGACGCCTTCATGGAAAGATGGGAAAGTATTCTCAACAAGTGCTCCTTGGACCTCATGCTACTCACAATCGAGCAAGGAACTACTGAAGCACAGCAGACGAAAGCAGAGATTGAAACGCTGGAGAACAACATGAAACAAAAGTTTGGACCTGACTTCTCAACCATTGAACAGACAATCAAGGGTTCTGTGGCGAAATACAAGGAGGAGCTGCAAACAATGAAGCTGAGTAAATATAAACGGGACGCAGAGGATTACAAAAGAAATGAAGTCTACAAGTGGCAAATCAAGGACGAACCAGGAATGCCGCACCAAACGGCGAGCGCGCCATTACGCACGAGAACACCTGCACCAAGGCGCCCAGCACGCTCATCAAGGCCGAATCAACGCGGAATGCAGCGACCTGGCAGAGGATATTCTACTCTGGAAAGCGACTTTACCCTGGATAGTGACTCCAGTGGCCCCAGCCAAGCCGCAACTTTTTTAGAGAATCGGAGGAGAGGCCAGAGAGGCGGAAAAAGAAATGCAGGAGGGGGAAGCGTCTTTCGCGGATCGGACCAACAGTGGACACACCACAGACAGAGACGGTAATAAACATCTCTTCAAAAGAATTATCCGCTGACCAAACTTCCCTCCTGTCCAAAGGATTATCGTTTGTGCCCACCAGTGGAATTAATGCGTTTGGAATGAAAGTTGACCTATTCAAATGTTTTCGACAAATTAAACTGAAACACTTCTTTTCCAAAAATGACACCGTAAGCACACCCACCACCACCCAGACTCCCACTTTCAAACCAAAGAGCTTGTTCTGCCCCAACTCAATGAATGCCTCGATCAACACTTTTTGTAGACTTGTAGAACAGGACATATTTAACAACGTTGAAAAACCAATGAAAGTCAAAAATAACCTTCCCGAAAATGAGCGGAAGGCACTAATGGAATTGATTAATGACAACGATTTGGTTATTAAACCATCGGATAAAGGTGGGGGAATTTGTGTTCAGGATACGGACAAATATGAGGCAGAGATTGTATCTCAATTGTCAAACAAAAAGTTTTATAAGAGACTGAAATCCGATCCCACAAATGCTTTCCAAAAAGAAGTGCGCACCTATCTGGAAAGAGCGAGAGAAAATTACTGGATAACAAAAGCCGAATTTGATTTCCTTTACTGCCAACACCCAATCCGCCCTGTGTTTTACACACTTCCAAAAGTACACAAGTCATTGACTAACCCACCCGGACGCCCTATAATTGCACAGATCGATTCTCTATTGGCGCCTCTATCAGAGTTCGTTGACTCTTATATCAAGCCCTATGTGCACACATTGCCAGCGTATATCAAAGACACCACTGACTTTATTAACAAGATATCAACGGTGACAGACCTATCCGATGAGGTGTTTTTAGTCACACTTGACATTGCCAGTCTTTACACCAACATACCGCATGAGAGCGGGCTGGAAGCGCTGGACTTTTATTTAAAAGACAGAGAGAGTGGCGCTACGCCACCTAGTGAATTTCTGATTGACCTGGCTGCCTTTGTCATGAGAAAAAACTACTTTATGTTCAATGGAGACTTTTATCTACAGGTATCGGGCACAAGCATGGGATCTATTTGTGCACCCAACTATGCAAATCTTTTTGTGGGCTTTTTTGAAAGAAATTGTGTAATGAACATGGAAAAGAATACACATCTGCCGAGGATATCGAAGTGGTTTCGCTTCATAGATGACATATTCACCTTGTACCATGGCACTGAGGAGGAACTGTTGGAATTCATTAATCTACTGAATAGTTTTAATGAGAACTTGGAATTCACAGTAGACTACAGCAAGGAAAGGGTACATTTTTTAGACATGTGGGTTGTAAAAAACAATGGCTCCCTGTCGACAACATTGTACAGAAAAGAAACGGACAAGAATACCCTACTGTTGGCGAGTAGTTTTCATCCCACTCCCCTTAAACGAGGGCTACCCAAAAGTCAATTTTTTCGCCTCAGGAGAATATGTGAAACAACTGAGGATTACATAGACAAAGCAAATGACATGAAAGACCGTTTCCTACAACGGGGGTATCCAATACATTGGGTGGAAAAGGCCTATAACACGGCTCTAAATAAACCTCGAGCTGCCCTGCTGAAGAAAAGCAAAAAAACAGAAAATAAATTCTCAGTGACTTGTGTTACATCCTTCTCTCCATTGTCACACACCATACGCCCAATTTTTAAAAAATATTGGCCCATTCTAAAATCTGATCCAGAACTCGCCCATCTGATGACAGACATGCCCCTTTTCGTATACAAGAGAGAAAAGAACCTCAGAGATCTACTTGTTCACGCTGACTTCACGAGATACAGACCCAGAAGAACATCTCAGAGACTTCTAAGTCCATTACCGACGGGGAACTACCGTTGCGGAGGATGCGCGCAATGCAATAATACTTTCAAGACGCGCACGTTCCGTCACCCTCACAACAACAAAAGTTTCCCCATAAAAAGTGTAATCACTTGCGCCTCCACACATGTAGTATACACGCTCACATGCCCGTGTGGTCTTGTATATGTGGGGAAAACCACAAGACAGCTCAAACAACGCGTCAGTGAACATAAGAGCACGATTAGGAGGAATGACCGCAACTACCCCGTAGCAGTGCACTTCAATGACTGCAAACATGATATCTCCCAATTGCGCTACTGTGGTATTGAGCAGGTGGCTGCACCACAGAGGGGAGGTGACCATGACCTGCTACTAAAAAGACGCGAGAACTATTGGATTTTTACCTTACAGACTCTAGCACCAAAAGGACTAAATGACGAATTTAATCTAAATGTTATGTTGGGTTAATTTACATCTTTTCCTCAACAGTCTCCACTTGTAGCCAAGAAGAAAAAATGTGAAAATGTTTATTTTATAATTTTTTTGTTTTTTTGTTCTATCATCTTCTGTGCAATGCTCTAACAGTGTTCATGTACACTATAGCCTATTCAAAGCACCCACCACTGTGGGTGCGTCTTTCTGTGAATGAGTGACGTGATTCTAACGTCGGACCTGATTGGTCCACTATCTGTCAACCAAGTGTTGAAAAAGCCTGTGTTGAGATGAATGAAAGAGATTGCCTGATGAAGGTCAAGTACCGAAACGTCGTTTATTAAAGAAAGAACAGCGAAATGGTCAGTGTGCGGGAGTTTCTTTAAACTAGCGTGAATTCTGAAAATGAACAACTAAAGATCTCACACAGTGTCCCTTTAATGGTCAGTGTTTTTGGTACAATTATGTCATTGCCGTGCAGTTACCCCTCCCACTCAGCGGTGGCGCTCTTTAGTTTCTGTACCTGTGCGGCCGCCTCCTCGTAACCTGTGGTGCCATTGATCTGGCCAGCGAGGAAGAGCCCCTGGGCCCTCTTCACCTGCAGCGATGGGGAGAGCTGAGTGGGGCACACAAAATCGTATTGCACCCCATACCCTGTTGGAATGGAGGAGGACAAACACAGAGAAAAGAAAAGGGGTGAGCACACAGTGGAAAGTTGGTTACTATTTCCTTAAATGCATCCTACCATACATTACGAAGATATTAGATTCTACCATATTTTCTGGCATATAATCCGCACCCGAATATACGCCGCACACGCTGAACTTCTGAATAAGGCCGGGGACATGCACATTTTGCGCGTGGTAGAGCACCAGGCAATGTACACAGACGTGTGCCACTGCGTACGGTGCAATACTGACAGAACCGCGAGGGGAAAATCCTCCAAACTACCATGTTGAGGTTGTGGTAGAGTAAAAACAAAGACGGAAAATATGAATGAGAGCCCCGTTGGCCATCTGCCCCCCCCCTTCACTTCACTTTGTGCTGATCACACGCAACAATGTATCCAAATTACCCACATTGGGGTATAAGCTGCAGGGTTCAAAGCATGAAAAAAATACAGTACAAAGATAGGGCATAACATAAAAACCCAGTCATACTAAAACCCTCAGTCATACAGTGTACTACTATGGTAAACAAAAGCAATCAAAACTCTTTAAAAGTTACAATTATTTAAGTAAAGCCATACATTTCACCCAATCACCTATGGAAGAAGAGCCTTCCCCTACCTACCATCCCACATTTGAACAGTTTTCCGCCCTACTCTACCTGGGGTGCTGATATCCACTCTCTCTAGGGCAGGTATCTCCCTGAGCAGTCGCAGCTGGAGGTCAGGGGGCATCGTCATGGAGAGACCCTGAGGGTACAGGAGGTCAGAGGTCAAGCCCTCAGGCTCCAGCCACACCTGGTGCCGCCGCCCGGGGAACCGCAGCACGCGCGACTCAATGGACGGACAGTACCTGTAGATGGAGAGAGAGAGAGAGGGATGTGAAGAGACGAAAAGAGGACACTCGAGGGGTTGATTGATTGATTGTTTACATTTATTGCCATTTCAGCAGCTATGGCTATATCATGGCCAATACAGAGAGAAAAAAACATCATATTACATTTACAAAACTAACAACCATATAAATAAAGAGATTAAATATGTTTTTTTTAACATCAATACATTCTAAAAAGGACACTCGAGGGAGGGACAGTGTCTGTGAAAGAGAGGTGTGAAGGTACAGTAGAGGGGCAGTATGTAGGAAGGAGGGGTGTGGAGACATGGAGACACCACGTCAAAGGATATTGTTTCTACACCTTTGAATCGTGCTGCAGGGTGTGTATGAAGTCTGTCCGTGTGTGTGCATAGGTCGCTCTGTATAATATACGGGCCTAAATGTGAATGTAGTGTGCATGTATGGATCTGTGTGTGTGTGTGTGTGTGTGTGTGTGTGTGTGTGTGTGTGTGTGTGTGTGTGTGTACCTGGGTCCCTTGGTGTCTTCTTGTATATGGCAGTTGAGGTGGAGGCTCTCCCTCACCACCCGCTCCACTCCCGGCGTGGTGTACGTCAGGTAGCACGGCAACTGCTCCTCTGACTGAAAGGTCAAAGGTCAATGGAACGCAAATAAAAAGGTGTTCATTCATTCACTACAGTGTCCTACAGTGGATGCGAGCGAAGAGTGCAACATGAGGTGAGCATTTTAGAATAGGCCTAAGTGTGTTGGTGGCACATGCAGTTATTATTCCAGTGGTTATATTTCATCATCTCCTTTAAAAGTCGAATTCTCTCTTCTGATTGGCAGATGAGGTGGGAATTCACTGTGTGTGTGTGTGTGTGTGTGTGTCAGTGGTGTAGTCTACGTATAACGCAGGTATACGCAGTATACCCACCTCAAAATGTCATTAGTATACCTACTTTAAATTGATTGAGTCTTTATTTAGAATAGCACAAATAAATACTGTATACCCACCTCAAAAAAATGCTCAAATATACTGTAAACCCACTACAAAAAAAGTAGACTACACCACTGGTGTATGTGTGTGCGAGTGTGTGTATGTGTCTCTGTGCTCTGTGTGTGTGTGTGTGTGTGTGTGTGTGTGTGTGTGTGTGTGTGTGTGTGTGTGTGTGTGTGTGTGTGTCTCTGTGCAGTGTGTGTGTGTGTGTGTGTGTGTGTGTTACGTGTCTCAAAGAGCAGTGTGTA
The DNA here is from genome assembly GCF_034702125.1 of Engraulis encrasicolus. Taxonomy (NCBI): domain Eukaryota; kingdom Metazoa; phylum Chordata; class Actinopteri; order Clupeiformes; family Engraulidae; genus Engraulis; species Engraulis encrasicolus. The sequence continues at coordinate 25,099,476 of NC_085873.1, forward strand.
AATGTGTGTGTGGTCATATAAATAAGCAGCATGAGCTTGGGGCCAGGACCTGTGTTTGTGTCTGTGGGTGAGCAGTGCTGGACTGGCCATCTGGCATAGCGGGCATTTCCCGGTGGGCCCTGCACCATTGTGGGTCCCTATTTTCAGAAATGTGTATATATATAAGCGCCTGTTTGTTTTCTTCCTCACAGGGCAGCATGTGTGCATGTGTGCGTGTCTGTGTGCGTCTCTCTCTCTCTCTCTCTCTCTCTCTCTCTCTCTCTCTCTCTCTCTCTCTCTCTCTCTCTCTCTCTCTCTCTCACCGGGCATTGCGTCTCTGTATTCATATAACTGAACGGCGTGGGCTGTCGGTCTGGCTCCTGCACGGTAGCGAGCGTGAGGTCCACGGTCTCCTTGACGATCCTGGGGGGTGTCCCCGTGCGCAGGCGGCCCACACTGAGCCCCAGCACCGTCCTCAAGGTGTGGGAGAGACCATCGCCGGAGGGGGGGTCCCCCATACGCCCCCCGGGGGAGGTGGTCTGGCCCATGAAGAGGCGGCCGGAGAGGAACGTGCCGGTGGTGAGGACCACACACGAGCAGTGGACATTGGAGGATGTGCCAGCTAGGGGGTAGAGAGGGAAACGAAGAGAGACGGATGGAGAGATGGAAAATGAGATGAAAAGATGTTATTATTATCATCAGGGAAGCCGACAGGGGGGGAAAAAGGGGTCAATTGTCCCAGGCCCAGGGACATGGAGGGCCCAGTATTGGGGACCCATTCTATTGTATGTACTGAATAGGAGGACCTTTTAGACGACTTTGTCCCGGATCCGGCCAAAGCTGTCAGCGGCCTTGATTTTCATCAGTGGCGGCCCTACAGTACAATGACTGGTGCCTAGGGCAACTCTCCTCTCCAGAGCCCCGCCCTGAATTGCAGCCCCACCCTCACGGAAAACATAGTAAAAACGTTGTTAAAAAACACCTGTAGCTGCTAATTAAAACTACTAATACCATTAACATTGCAATAGCGTGATAATAGCACAGACATAACATGTTACAGTTACATAGCACTAATTGGGGATTGTCAGTCAATGTCTTCCTGGGTGGATTTTCACGACGGTGTCACCCCTGGGCAACTGCTGCCCCTAGGACTGCCCCTGAATCATCATCATGGATAGATGGAGACGACCTGATACGAAAGGCCTTGTGGAGGGATGAGAAGGGATGGGGGGGGAGAGAGAGAGAGAGAGAGAGAGAGAGAGAGAGAGAGAGAGAGAGAGAGAGAGAGAGAGAGAGAGAGAGAGTTCCCCACACAAGCAGCGGACATCTGACATCTGACATCTGACGACATGTCAGCTGGGGGGATGGATTGAGGCAGAGTGATAGAGGGACAGAGGCAGAGATGGCGGGGGAAAAGAGATACTAACACCAAGATAGAGAGCTACAGAGGAAAGTGGCAGTGGTGAGGACTGCACATTAGCAGTGGACCTCTAAAGGCCAGCTAGGGGGAAGGTAGAAGGAGGGAGGGGGATAGAGAGAGAGAGGGAGGGAGGGACAGAGACAGAAAGACGGTGGGAGATAAAAAAAGAGATATTAATATCATTATTGTAGATAGACAGCAAGAGAGGAAAAGCCAGTGGTGAGGACTTGACGCGAGCAGTGGATGTCATCAGGCATGCAGGCTAGAGGAGAGACAGAGAATAAGAAATGGAGAGGCGGCGGCGCAAGTGAGGCAGGGGCAAAAGAAGGGGAGAGAGAGGTAGATATGGAGAGAGAAATGAAGAGGGAGAGCGATATGAAGAGAGATAGACATAGGCAGAGGCGTAGAGAGAGGTGAAGGTAGTGAAAGTGGAGAAAGAGCAGAGCAGAAAAACGACAACATGTGAATGTGTCTTGGTGTTTGCACTGTCTGTGTGTGCATGTGTGTTCCTCACCCATGCGGACTCCAGTGACTCTGTGTGTTCCTGGTCTGTCAGCATCCGGCTCTGACACCAGTAGCTGCTCAACAGAGCCCTCCACTACAGTCAGCCTCGGCATGGACAGCAGCTCAGACTGTGGAGGGAGAGAGAGAGAGAGAGAGAGAGAGAGAGAGAGAGAGAGAGAGAGAGAGAGAGAGAGAGAGAGAGAGAGAGAGAGAGAGATACAGAGAGATACAGAGAGATACAGAGAGAGAGAGAGAGAGAGAGAGAGAGAGAGAGAGAGAGAGAGAGAGAGAGACTGATTTTTGTTTGTGTGTGAGACACAAATAGCTGTTTGACTCATCCCTTTCCTGAATTTCCTACATTTAAAAATGTATACATTTTACTCATTTCTACTCTACCACAGCTAACCTAGTCACGGACATCAGTTGAGACAAGGAAGAGAAATACACTATATTCAGTGTGTGTGTGTGTGTGTGTGTGTGTATTACATTATTTTACAGTATGTAAACTACTGTGTTAATAAATGTAGACATGTAGACGTTCACTACATTTTGGCGTTTGCTCTGTGTGCGTTTGTGTGTATGTGTGTGTGTGTGTGTGTGTGTGTGTGTGTGTGTGTGTGTGTGTGCGTGTGCGTGTTTGTGTTTATGGGTGGTTGACGTTTAAGGGCATAACGCAAAAAAAGGTTTTTCAAATTCCTGAAAAAAATGATGGATAAAAATGGGAAAAAATTAGAAACAAATAAAGCACTTCGTTGGTCTGTGGTAAAGGTAAACAAATGAGCTCGGAATGTGTCGCATGTTGGGAAAATGTGTTTTGCATCAACACATTGCATAGGCATGTCACACACACCACAGGGACTTCACTGCATTATGGCCATTTTAATCCTTTTGTATACATGGCTGACATCTGAGCTCATCCTAACTTGATAATGATATTGTGTTTAATCTTGATATGTGTTTTCATTTATTAAAAAAAACCCAACATTTTCCTCCTATAAGAGCAGTCACACCACAGGACACCATAAAATGAACCTAAGCATTGCGTGACAGAAAGATTGCAATATGAAGACATATTAAGAGGTTAAGAATCACCTTAAACTTCCACAGCACTCTCCAATAACTGAGGTACTGACTGGTTAGGAGCCAGTCTTTAACACCCTTGTAGTTGGCCTTGCAGCTGCCCATTCACAAACATTGACATACATGTCACCCCACAGGACGCAATTTGTGTTACGAAATTGAACTTGTAGTTAATATTACTGTCTTGAGTTTTTTTTCACATTCACATATCTTAATATAAAGTTAATATTTATGCTTCAATCATGCCAAATGCTTCATGTTACATTATTCAAAATGTTGTTGGTTAATTTATATATATATTTATAATTCCAGGAGTTTTCATTTGATGTTACAGTCACACCGCAGGATATTTGACATATAAACCTTTACATAAATCTTAACAAAAATGTTTCATCTGATCTAAGACTAATATGAAACATAATGTACCACATCTTCTTTCATTGACATTTGTTTTTTAAAGGAAAAATAACAGTTTTGTAGGTTTTTAACCAATGTTACGAAAAAACAAGGCGTCACGTCTCCCACCCTTATGTCTGTGTTTGTGTGCGTGCGTCTTGTGTTGAGTCTTCATCAGTACACTGTGTTACCTGGATGAATTCCCGGTAGCGTGGGCGGTCCAGCTGTGCGCGCGGTCCCCAGACGGCCGGCCCCTTGCTGCGGTTGAGCATGGAGAAGTGGACCCCGGCCCAGTCCCCCGCTCTGCCCATCAGGCCATCCAGAGCATCCACCTCCCTCACCAGCTGGCCCTTACCCACACCACCCAGGGAGGGGTTGCAGGACAGGGCACCTGGGGGGGTGGAGCAGAGAGTAAGTCACTGTTAAGTGACTGTGTAGAGTAGTGTTTCTCAAAGTGGGCGGAGGCATCTCAGGGGGGGGCGTGTGACATCTGATCCCCCCCCCCCCAAGGAAATGATTTCCTGTCTCGCCAATAAGTTTAAAGCCCTCACCAACATTATATTATTAATTGTCATGAATTTGAATAGCATAGGAAATTAACACACATCTGCATTCGACTGCAGTCCCTCTTTGTTTAACCTCCACCAGTCACCTTTCCTTTGATTCTGCACAGCGATCGCAAAATTAGGCCTACTGCTGTTGCTTGGGGTTGCCTCAGAAGCCTACACTACCTGAGTGACGGAAGTCATTATTTGTCTATGGAGGGTAGGCGAATAAAGTGACAAAAGCGAATTCGCCGGGAGCGAAGCCAACTGAGCAAAGTTCAGCGATTAAAGTCAAGCTAATGTTATGGTAATGAGCAATGACGCGGCTTAGCAAAAAACAATTGGAATGTTCATATCTCTGAATGTCCCAGGCTGACAAGCCAGAGCCGTTATGTCACGTCCAGAGCGAATAAAGCGAATTAATGGCGAAACTTCTTCAGCGACCTCAGCTATCTGGGTAGAGTAGGTCACTTTTGATACAATACAATACAATACAATACAACCTGTATTTATGCAGCGCAATATCACAACTAAAGTTGTCTCACGGCGCCAATTGTCCGGGGTTCAATTTTCAATAACTGTTTCTGTATAACATTAGTGTTTCCATCCTTGTGTTATGCAGATGGCTTGGACCCCCCCACACACATGACTATCGTGTGAGTCACTTAGTTATATAGCTGATGATGCGTGCATGCGTGTCACTCACTGATAGTTATATCCTAAAAAGATGACAGTGTGTGTGTGTGTCCAAGGGAGTCTAATGTGTGTTTTCGTGTGTGTGTGTGCGTGTGTGTGTGTGTGTGTGTGTGTGTGTGTGTGTGTGTGTGTGTGTGTGTGTGTGTGTGTGTGTGTCTCACCGATGGTGTGTATCTTCTGGGTGATGAGCAGTGTTTCTGCTCCCACTCGAGCTGCTGCTGCTGCTGCCTCCGTCCCCGCATGCCCTCCGCCCACCACAATGACATCATACCTGAATGAATGATTAAATTAATGACTTAATATATATGCATATATTATAGAAGTGTTGTATTTGTGCAATGTGTGTTCTCTGACTGTATGCTCCCAGACACCTTAAAGACACAGTATGTAGAACTGTAGTCACAGTAGGCATCACAACTATGCTGCTCATTGCAACTATACACTGCAGTGCTCATTCCCAAATTTGATATTTAAATGAATATTCACTGAGTATGGTAATAAACCAAAGTACAGTATGTTTTGTACCTAGATATGTCTATTACTAGACATTCAAAATGACAGACATGGAGAGGATCCACCTTTTTATGTAGGAGAAGTGCAATTTTCCCAGTCATATTGATCGTGGTGGACAACATTCATGGAAAAACACAACATTTGTCAAATGGGCACCATGGTAGTAATCTACTAAAAAAAGTACATATCTCTACTGCTCCTGCACTAAGCTTACCTGGGTTGTGGGAGGCCACTGGACGCTCGGCAGAAGTGGCGGAGTGGCCAAGCCCGGCTTCGAATGTGTAACCTCCGTGCCAACATGGGCAGCTCCGAACAATGTGGTCTGTAAGGAATCCACACAGATACACACAGCCATGAGCCATGGTCATAGTAATCACTTATTTAGGTAACACTGTATTGTACTGTCTCTGTTGCATTAACTAGATACAGTGTAACAAGTGTGTAACAACATTATGTACTCTGTACCTTAAGGTAGTAGTGATTCTTAATTTTCTAAAAATCTAAATATTTGTGTGTGTTGCTGTTGACTATTTATTTGAGTTGCATTCTTTATTTGGTCAGAGGTGGGCTGTGGAAATTTGTGAACATCTTAAGTGGGAACTGGGAACCCTTGTTTTAACATTAGGATTAGGTATAAGTCAATAATACATATTGATAAACGAAGTTGGAATAACAGTTTTTTTTGGTTATAATGACAATTATATTCATTGCAGATTTCTTGTGATGTGATAAGCTTATTACCAGTAATATGACAATTATTACACAAGAATTGAGTATAATGGCACCAAATGAGCTAAATTGTAAACAACTAGACTTGAAGAATGGAAGAAGAACTTGAGAGAAGGGGGAAATATACTCAAGCACAGTTGCTTACAACCAGAGTTGTGCTGTTTTCTCGATGACTCTGGGGTGGTGGTGTATGTAAAATGTTAAGAGCTACAATGTTTTCTCTACGGCTCTGTTTCCTATTACTACCTGACTGAATACAAGTCTTCACTTACATGTGGCTACTAGGCTACTATGCTGCTATAACATATTAAGTCATCCCAGCCAAAACTGAAATTACCCTGAAGGAAACATTTGTTCTTGAACATTTGTAAAAGGTTACATTAGATGATTAATAATTCTCAGTCAAATTGAACCACAAAGCTTCTGGAATTGAAGTAGGAACCTTGCTTACACAACCATCAAGTCTGGGTTAGTTCAATGCTTGTTATCTGTTAGCTGAAGCTATGTGAATGTCATGCCACAGCATCACACTGCTGCTTACCTTTCTGCACTGTCCAACTGTACGGATTAGAGAACGACCTTATGTCACGTAGGCTGAGTTGAACAAATATGTATCAGTAGCATAGTAGACACGAATAAGATCTTACAGGTTACAAAATCAATGTGGATACAGTATGCAGTGTACAGGAGCATAGGGCGCAGCCATTGCCCAGTCGGTGTTTCATCCGTAATGTTCAAAATATCAGCGCATTACTAAATAATGAAATCGGGAACGGTCTCGTGTAAACAACTCTACGAAACTTGACATTGTAACTATCTGATAAATCACTACGAATGAGATATGTATCCAACTTGGACAGATGGACAAATATAAAAGTGATCCGAAATTATGGATACATGATACATTGTAAAAAAAATCTAGTGCGCGTTTATGCTACGCGTTTAGGTAATGTAAACGTCCCGTAAACGCCCCCTCTTCCCCATCCATAGGAACCGCTTGTACTCTCAATCCCGCGCGGATCGAGTGTAGCCTACCGAGGAGGTGGTGTGACCGACCGCGGGGTTTTAACCCACAACCACAAGATAACGTAGTATTATTTGCCACTGACACAAACGCAGTAAGTACAGATCCACTCTTAGGACGCTTTGATTCCATAGTAAACCAAAAAGTGACCAGATGTGGGCTAAGACATGTGTGGCGAAAATCCTTTTAATATTAAAGCCTGCTATGCTAGTTAGCTTAGCTGTTCTTAGCGCATCTTATTAGCTAAGGTTAGTTGCCCTACGCAACAAGGTGTCATAAGAAGCTTGTTAGTACTCAATGCAGTTTCTTAATTATCGTGATTGATTTTCCAAGTATCTCTGTGTGTTGTTATCTGTAAATGCTATTGTGGTCATCTACGAGCACTCTGGGCCACGGCACTATAGATTGCTAGCTACTGCGGGCCTAAGCTAATTCGGCTACGCTCTCCGTTTATGCAGTTGTCAAGTGTGTCGGCAAGCAACCCTCGGCTAGAAGATTTCGGGTCTCGGACTTGGCTTGTGGAGCTATTCAACTCGGCCATGTTGAAGCCACAACAGCCCAACTCAAGTGGGCGAAAAACGTCAAATGGGACCCCTGGGTCAAGCACCATGTCTTCCACGACAAGTGGGATCAACACTAGCAACAGAACAACAGTCGGGAGGTAAGCGATTTTCGGCAGCGCTGCTGTAGGAAAGGGCGGGGATGCTGGTGGTGGATTGGTGAGGCCTACCGGTCAAAACCTCCTATGTGGAGTAGGCGTTGTTTTAAAGTGGATTTACTCGTCTGGCGAATAAACCTTCCAGTTCATGATTGACTGTGCAGCCCAGCCAATTGGACGCATGCAGTCGGGATCAAGGTGAACTGCGGCAAATCAACAAACTTTTTGTGTCAGCCCCATAATGCGCCTTTGGACGAATCTGCTCAATGCATTTGTTGATTGACAGAGAGGGTATCCACTCTCCCTGCCCAACAGGAGGGCGTTGACTACAAAATGAGTGTTTTTCTGGGGCAGCTAGCAATAGCCTGCTAGCGACTAGTTATGATATTTCGTCAACAAAGCTGCGGATTTATCGTGGCAGTTAATACACGACATTGTTTATTTCGATCATGTAAGTGCATTTGTAACTGGAAAATTGAATAATGGGGCAGTTTTACATCGGTAATCGGTGACTTGCTTTGTATGCGGCATTGCGCTGCTGCTTTTTTGTTGGAGAGAACAAGGCACCGTTCACATGACTCAATGAGCCTTTGTACTGTAATGTGTTGATAGACAACAAATGTTAGCCTTCGAGCTAGCCTGGCTAGCGTTGTTTACATTAACGGCAATCAAGTCATTGACAGTGAAACTAATCCAATTTGTGGCTGACATGCGATGGTTTGTTTATTTACCGAAGAAGCGACATGAACACAACGCAGTCTAGTCTGAAACCTGTGTTGTATACTTGTGAAAGGGTGTGTTATTTTTCACCCGTCTGTATATCTCAGTTGACCGAAATGTCTTTAATGTGAAGTCTTTAACGAAAACGAAACCACACGCTACATAAAACCAAACGCCAACATACTCTATGACCACCATACATTAGTACGCCAGTTAGTTTTGGCACTGTCTGGACACGGTTAGCCGTATTGCTAGGCACATGGATGTTTTGTTATTGTTGTTGAACTGCAGTGGTGCTAGCTGTGTGGACCTGCCTCCAGTGCCGGCGGCGATTGTTGTTGATGCATGTGAATCACCATAACCTGTCTGTCTTTCCTGTTTCAGGAGTCGATCGGTGAAACCACCTTTCCAGTCTCCACCGGTAAGGTTTTGATTACATCATTGATAAGCTTTGTTTAGAGAGTTCTTCATCATTGATTATGTCATTTAGCCTATGTAAATAAGTCACAAAAGGTTTCGTGTGATGTAATAGCCAATTATGAGAAGTTGATGATGAGTCAATACAATCTCACTTAATCTATGTAATTGTATTAATTATTCTATTAACTCCTATTTCTCTACGAGTATATGGTTCAAAACCAGACCGTATTACTAGTAGTTGTATTTTTATGATCATGCAAATGTGAAGTAAATGCCATTGTCATTACTAGTATGAGCTCGAAAGAGAGATCATGATACATTTCAAGGGACTACCCTTGAAATAAATTGAAAATGAATTCTGCGCAGTCAGTTGTCATTGTTCAGTTATTGGTCACCGTTTTAGCCAGATTGTGTCTCAAAGGCTGTTGGAAGGACATGAAAGCCGGATGACAAGCATTAGAATAAATGTGCTGTTTAGACGAGCAGTGTTATTCACCCCTGTGCTCTAGTGATGTCTTTTTGTGGTAGGATATAGCAAAGGGGAGAAGCAGTTGCATCATCAGGCTTTGTACCTGGGTTTCTGGGTTACCAAAGATGCATGTTGACATCATGTTTGGTATCCCGGACGTCTGGGGGTTATTCCAAGAACATGATTAAGTAATAAACTGGGCTAAGTTAACCTACAAAATGTGATAAATCTACTATTAGATAGACTTCAGGTGTCAGGCATTCAGGTGTTGAGGCATTCAGGCTCCTTTAGTAGCTGAAATGCTACTACCTCAAAGTTAAGTGAACCTGGTTTACTACTGAGCCAGCTTCTTGGAATCCCGCACCCAGTGGTGGGTTTAATGACATCATCTCCACGCTGGTGTAATGTAATGAAGGCAGCCATAGCCTAATTGACAGTTTGACTGAAAGGTTGCCGGTTTGAACCCCACATCATTAGTAAGTTTGACAAACCTTTTGTGTGCCTCTATTGTGTTTCCACAGGTGTTTGAGGGAGTCTATAACAATGCTAGAATGCTACACTTCCTGACTGCAGTAGTGGTGAGTAACTCCCTGCATCTCTCTCTTTCTGAGTCAACACACACACACACACACACACACACACACACACACACACACACGCCCTTGGAAACTTTTGTTAGGCAGACAGACGGAAACTTCACTCATTCTGAAAGAGAAGGTAAAATGTGAAAACGCAGCCATTGTCCACTGCAAACAGCCTTTATGAGACGACTCTTGCAGTGCATTTAGAGATCTTCTGGTGGGGAGAATTAAATTGAATATGATGGAATTAAAGTAGGTCCATGTCAAAAACACTGTGCTGTACGCTAGTATTTTTTTGTATTGCATTTTAACAAACTTTTTCACAGAACCCACTTTATTTTCCTAGCTTCGTGAAAGAGGAACACAGGCTCTTAGGCTCAGTGGGCTCTTTAGCCCAGCATTGTCAGGGAGGGTGTGAAAAAGCTTATTAACAATGTTATACAAGAAAATGCATTACCTGCTTTTGCATACCCCTAGTGGGGGAAGTTCTGAATAACTGGTGTAGGGAAGATGAAAGGACCCTGATTAACAACAGTAAGAGGAAACTTAGCTCCTTGACTAACCTCTATGAAGAAGGAAAGTTGCCCCTAACTAACTCTGTTGTGTAAGGGGTCCCTAATTATCTACCTGTATTTCTTGAAGTGATTAGACAGTGTTTCTATTAACCAAAAAAGTAGTTTGGGGTAGGCTGCAAATGGGGTCTAAGCTAGACTATCAATCAGGCTTTTAATTCAAAAAGAAAGAAGGGAAAAAACAGCCATATATGTTGCATAGATAAGGAGGCATCGCTATTAGTTGGGTAATACCAGGGTATTAGTTGGGGGACATGCGGGTATGTGGAAAAAGGAAAGTGTTCCCTCACTAACTTGCTGTTGTGTCTCCTGCAGGGCTCCACCTGTGACGTGCGGGTGAAGAACGGCACGGTGTATGAAGGCATCTTCAAAACGCTCAGCTCACGGGTACGGCAAACACCATTGCACAAATATCTCAAATGCCCAATAATATGTGTCTCTTCGATCCTCAATTTCATCTTCCCATTACATGCCAGTCCAAGATGAAACCATCTCTCGCATTACAAATCAGTTTTGTTGTCTGTGCAGTGTGCTAGCAGGATTTGTAACTGGAGAGACATGGTGAAGAGATCTCGCATGTCCACAGTTTGGCCTTAATGTGTCTACAGTGTTGTGTAATTTCTGTCATTCATTTCCTCCTTACTCCCGTCAACTCTCCCTCTTTCACTTTCTTTCTCTGGTCCGCCCCTCTTTCTATATGTCTGTCTCATCCCCTTTTTCTCGATTTCTGTCAACTTATCCTTGTCTACCTCTTCCCCATCTGCCTTCCCCTCTACTTTGGTACTTTGCCCTCTCTCTTCTGGTCTCCATCTTTATCTTTTGGTCCCGCCCCCTCTCTACTGGTTTTCACCCTGTCTTCTGGCCTCCCCTCTCTTCCGGTCCCCCCATTCTCTCATGGTCTCCCCCCACCCCTGATCCTTCTCTCTCTCTCTCTCTCTCTCTCTCTCTCTCTCTCTCTCTCTCTCTCTCTCTCTCTCTCTCTCTCTCTCTCTCTGTCTCCTCTCTCTCTCTCTCTCTCTCTCTCTCTCTCTCTCTCTCTCTCTCTCTCTCTCGCCCACCCGTCCTCTCTCCCTGTAGTGTGAGCTGGCGGTCGATGCGGTGCACAGGCGTGGCGATGACGAGGGCTCGGTGCCCCCGAGGAGAGAGGAGATTACAGACACCATGATCTTCAGCCCCAACGACCTCGTCACCATGACCTGCAGAGACGTTGACCTCAACTACGCCACACGAGGTGCGTATGTACGGCAAGCCGCTGAGGCCAGCATAGCAGACTCCGTAGTGTTGCACTTAGAAGGCAGGCACAGACAGAGATGATGTGGTAGACAATGTGGCCCAATGATCAGTCACCATGATCAGCAGAGGCGTAGTCCTCAACCACGCCACACAAGGAGCATGTTTACGGCAATGTCGACGTACATTTAGATGATGGCCAAATGACGCCAGGTTGACCCAGTAGAGTAGAACAATTTTATTGATTCCCAGGGGAAATGAAGGCGTCAAGTCTCCTACATAAATTTATTTTAACATTTAAAAAAATTAATATCACAGATAATAGTCGGGCAGGACCAACAATAACGCAACCTGTTGACAAATTATGTCAAACTATGGTTATGATGTGGAATACATTTGAAATGCATTTTTCTCCATGAGGGGCCCCCGATCCAAAAAAAGGGTGGGTAGTCCAATGCTTGTAGAGTTTAGAGGTTGCAATGCCTAAGCAGCGTATAGCAAGTCCCTGTGACCAAAAGCAGCCTGCCAGTTACACTACCTTCACATACAAGTGAAACTTGATGCCCGATCAACTTGTTGCTGCATCTGTAGCAACTACTTCATCGGCTGACGCACGCGCATCATCCGCCAAAAGTTGGACAATTCTCTACTGTTGAGAGCAATCAAACGCATTGCAAGCGATACCACAGTTCAGTCCAACAACATTTGAACAAAGCTTGAGAATCACTGCTCTGGGGATTATAACCAAAACCTTTTTGTACCTAAATGACTTTGGACTTTGGTCACTTTGGATGAAAGTGTCTGGTACGTTTATTGTGATTGTAACCCTCTCTTTCTCTTTCTCTTTCTCTTTCTCTTTCTCTTTCTCTTTCTCTTTCTCTTTCTCTTTCTCTTTCTCTTTCTCTTTCTTTCTCTTTCTTTCTTTCTCTCTCTTTCTCTCTCTTTCTCTCTCTTTCTCTTTCTTTCTCTTTCTCTTTCTTTCTCTTTCTATTTTTCTTTCTCTCTCTCTCTCTCTCTCTCTCTCTCTCTCTCTCTCTCTCTCTCTCTCTCTCTCTCTCTCTCTCTCTCTCTCTCTACCTCTCTCTCTCCACAGACACGTTCACAGACACAGCCATCAGCTCTGGCCGTGTCAATGGGGAGCACAAGGAGAAGGTTCTCCAGAGGTGGGAGGGTGGAGACAGCAATGGAGAGAGCTACGACCTGGAGGGAGACGCAGTAAGGACACACACACACACGCCCACACACACACACCCACACTCACACATTGTATGATGCATACAATCAGTGCTCTAAAGCCCTTTACCCATTAGGCTCCGCGGAACTGTTCTAACACAACTAGGCGTCATAAATATTCATGAAAGTTGACGGGGGGGTCGATGGTGCGGTCTGGCCCGCATTTCGATACAACAGGGACTAGAACTGGGCCAGGTATGATCAGCTGCTGCAAGTAGCCACCGTCCTTTTGCGGCCAAGGACTGGAGTTACTTTAAAGAACATGATAAATGCTTGACCAATTTTCTATGTCTAGTCTACTGTGACAGAAAAGCCATGTTGATTTTTTTAACGTGCGTGGGTGGGGATAGATGTTTGCACATGCCGGTAAATCCTAACACAGGGCAACATCTAGCCTAGTGAAACTAGCTCCGCACGCCTAGAACCACGTCTGTGGCGATTCTACAATCGCCCCTGTTTCGGCCCTGTTTGCTGATGATGGGTGCATATGGGTGGAGTAAATGCAAAAGGAAACCGAAACCACGCCCCAGCAGTGCGGAGCCCCGTTCTACCTTTTTCTAATTAACCCCAGCCAACCGGCCAAATGCAGGTGATATTTCAGTTTGGCTGGTAGAGGAGACCAACCTACTATCCACTTTGACCCATTAGTGGGTGTGTGTGAAAACAATTAATTTAGAGGCCTGCATACAATACTTGGGTACAAACACGCACACATTCTCATAAAGGTTTTGAGAACAAGACCAATTTCACAAAAGCGTCATTTAGTAACCATTTGGCAACTCGGCAGGTTGCAAATGGGAAAGTGCATGGCAGCCAACTAGCAATGATGCTGTCGAGAAACACACCTCAGTTTAGTTGAGTTGGGTGTGGACACCCACCCACACATACACACTCCAGAGATCATTGCCCTTACTCCATGGAAGAAGTGCAAGGTGAGTGCATGCAGTGTCCATCAGTCGTGCTGTGGATGACTTTGAGATGCAAACTGCACATATTCACATGTCATTTGTTTGTAAGCCTGAATAATTGTGTGTGTATGTGTTTGTGTGTGTGTTTCATTAGCCGTCCTGTTCACACATGGTTGAACATGTTATATACGCTGCCGTTGATAAGAGCATCAATCGGGGGATGGGGTGGAGACGCACACATAAGCATATGCATACACACACAGAAATGCCATGTTTACTGCTTCTTTGAACTGCTAGAAGCATCTGCTGGCCTTTTTATGCTCTCCTCTACTCCCTTCTTCTCTCTTTCTTCCATCTCCCCCCCTCCCCTCTCCTCTTATCTTTCATCCCTTCTTCTTGCATTCCTTCTTCTGTTCTCTTCTCCCGCCTTCTCTCTTGCCCTTCTCTCATCCTGCTCTTCTCTCCTCTCCTCCTCCTCCTTGCTCTTGCAGTCCAACGGCTGGGATGCCAACGAGATGTTCCGCTACAATGAAGAGAATTATGGAGTCAAGTCCACATACGACTCCAGTTTATCCATGTACACGTAAGTCAATCCTTTCTTTTCCTCCCTGTCCATTCCAATTGTCCTCCCTCTCTCTTTCTCTCTTTCTCTCTCACTCACACTCACTCACTCACTCACACACACACACACTCTTCTGGATTTGTGGAACACGCATGAATACAGAATCAAAATGCTTGCTCTCATTGTTTCCCCCTGTTCGGTTCCTCTGAAGCAGGGGAACACACGCGCGCACACACAGGGCTCCGATGGAGCGGGGGGTGCCTGAGAACTTGCAGGAGGCCGTGATCAAGTCTCTCACTCATACATACATAGACACTTACTCTCTACTCCTGTCTCTCTCTCTCTCTCTCTCTCTCTCTCTCTCTCTCTCTCTCTCCCCCCTGACAGGCACACACTCCTTCACACACTATTTGTTTATTTACTGTCCTTCTCCTCCCCCCCCCCCCCCTCCCCTCTCTAGCGTTGCTCTGGATCGGAGCTCGAACGAAAACTTCCGTGCGCGCGAACTCCGCGCTGCGCGTCTGGCCAGCGAGATCGAGTCCAGTCCTCAGTATCGCCACCGGGTGGCGCTGGAGAACGATGATGGCCGCACCGACGAGGACAAGTTCAGCGCCGTGGAGCGCGACCGCGAAAGGGGACGCGAGAGCCCCCGCGACAGGGACCGCGAGAGGGGACGAGACAGCCCCAGCGGACCTAGCAGGTAAGGGGTTCAAGGGCTCACTCCAAACAGAGGGCTACGACAGATTTCCCCGAATGGCCTTAAAAAATGGTGGCATCCACAACAGCACACAAATATAAGTATTTTTGCCGTAATTTACGTTTTTTTCGGTGGTAATAATTATCTCCATATGTATGGCCATTTTGTCCATGAAACGTGAAAAAAAATCGTTATTAGCGTCAACACAATGCATGGAAGTGAAGGTTTTGCAAGGGTCGCGCAACACTGTTGTCCTTTTTTAAATTGTAGCGTGAGTAATTACAAGCAATATCGTTGGTTTAACCGTAGAGAGGCTGGTTTTTGAATGCTATGGGTGTCATTCTGTGATTGTTGATGGGGTGTCTCGATTCGTAGTGGTTGCGTTTCAAGCCCTACGCCTTACTGCTCATTTGAAGGGACGAGGGGCAAGGGGAAGGCGCAGGGGTAGGGGTGGAAATTAGAAATTGGGATTTGGCCAAAGTCTTTACCTTAGTAGCAACCCTTCATCTGCCATGTTAATCAAGACAGGTGATGGTAGGTACTTGTAGAGAGCACGAGAGGGTGCGAGACAGCCCTAGTGGACCAGACCTAGCAGGAGAGATTAACGTTTAGTACGGTAATCAAGACACAGTGATAAGTGGATATAGGTAGCGACCGGGAGAGGGAGAGGACGCAAGAGCCCCCAGGACAGAAAATAAATGAACAGTATGTGAATGAGTGTGTGCATGTCCGGGGCGTTGATAAGGTAATCATTACGGGTGATGGTAGGTACTGGTAGAGAGCAAGAGAGGGGGAGGCGACATGAGGGGGGACGAGAGAGCCCCAATGAACCCAGCAGATAAGGGGTTAAATGTACAGACGTACATATTAGCCACAATCCTCCGGTTGTTTGTCAAACTACATTTTTCCTCCTCTTTCTCTTTGTCCATCACCTCTCCCCTCTCCTCTCCTCTCCTCTCCTCTCTCTCCTCTCCTCTCTCCCCCTCTCTTCCCTCCTGCAGTAGAGAGGGCAAGTACATCCCGCTGCCCCAGCGTGCGCGCGAGATGGGGGGAGCGGGCGGCAGCCTGAGAGGGGACCGGGACCGGGGTGGCGATCGCTCGGACCGGGGACGTGGTGGCAGCTACCACTCCAGCCGGTCCACGCCCCCCAGCTCCTCCCCGCGACCCCCCCTGCCCCCGGCCTCCAGCGGCTCCGGACCCCAGAGCAACGCCCCCTCTTCCAAGTAAGTTATCATGCTCAATAACACACACATGGGTCAATGGCGTTTTTGTATTTGCAGATTTCAGTGTCAGATATTTGCCCATGAGCTCATTTCCCATTTCCTCAAATAAACTACAATTATTATGAACCAAAAATGGGTTTGGACCAGGCTATAAATAAGGGGCAGGCTACCGTTTAAAGGAATCTTTTAATGCAAAAAGAAAAAGGCTTTTATTTATTTAAAATGTTTTCGACCAGGCTACTGTTAACGCACCGACGGTGACGAGATTAAACGACAGAGAATCACTAGACTGTGTAATAGAAGGAGCGATAGAATCGACAGAGTATGCCCAGTAAAAGCAGAATGCAGGCATTCCGACATTCCGATTGGCTGTGCTGGCTGCCGCTGAACCACATCATAGCTCATTTGCATAATAATCGCAGAAGTCCAACTACAAACTGTCACTCAAGTCGCCCAAATCGCTTTTATTTCTTCTGTCGCCATCGTCTCAAGCAAAGTCAATGTCTGCCGTCGCCGGTGTTGTTCAAGGCGTGTCTGGTCTATTCATGGCTTTAGGGGCCAGGCTATAAATTGAGAGTCATTTCGGCAATTGAGTTTTGCCTTTATCCTGTTCTTTCAGCCGCTCTCCGGAGTCTGGCAATATTACTCCCAGTCCCAAGCTAGGGTGTATCATTATATGCCATCGTTATTTGTGCTAGCTTGAAGGTGCAAGTTGCATCAGCAGACTCTGAGAACGGCTGGAAGTACAGGAAAAGGGTAAAACTCAGAAGTTATGAACTTCCAGATGTTGTGAACTATTCCTTTACACACCATGGCTCATCGTCAGTGAGGAATGTTTTGCTGCTGCCGCGATTCAGCTATGTATTGTACAGTGTTTTGAGTGCCAGTCCTATGGTGATCTTGCAATTCAAATAATTGAATTGACAGCCTACGTGCCGTCGGAAATCTACGGGGTAAATTAAGAA
>NC_085873.1:25121599-25124099 GCF_034702125.1 Engraulis encrasicolus
TTATCTACAACGCATGTTTGTCTCCATAATGATTGCTTTTTTTCACCCACATACCATGAAATGTGTCTTTGTCTTAAAGGATAACTTCAGTCAATTTCAACATGCAGCTATAATGCTCACACTACCCAGGACTTGTCAGTACCTGAGTTTTTTTTTCTTCTTCTTCAGCCTTTCCCGAGATCCTAGTCGTTCTAATGGCGGCAGCGCTTTGTTTACATTTAAAAAAAAAAAAATGTATTCCCAAAAACATCCAAAAGGTTATACAACATCAGCAGACGACTAGCAAACAGCGGTACCTTTTGGGAAAATATTTTGAGTAGGCCTATGTTAATTTTTAAAAAACGTAAACAAACGCTGCCCCCATTAGAATAACTCAA
This sequence comes from Engraulis encrasicolus, assembly GCF_034702125.1. NCBI lineage: Eukaryota > Metazoa > Chordata > Actinopteri > Clupeiformes > Engraulidae > Engraulis > Engraulis encrasicolus. Next base: position 25,121,977 of record NC_085873.1, read on the forward strand.
ATCTCGGAAAGGGTCTGAGCCGAAAAATGTGGCATCACCGGGCACTGACAAGTCAAGGGTAGAGTGAGCAATACAACAGCATGTTGCAATTGACAGAACTGTTCCTTTAAATGTTGCAATGCTGGGCATTATAAGCGTTATTGTTGTGTTGTGAAATATTAATGTAAATATTCAAGTGCAATTAAGTTCTCAGACGTGCAGAAGGAAATGATGGTGTGTGTGTGTTTTGTTTTCCTCTTTAGTGAATGAGATCCTGAGCGCGGCTGGAAAGGACAGAGCAGCAGCAGCAGCAGAGGCCGTAGCCAGTCCAGACGACGGCAAGAGCAGCAAGAGTAAGTGTGTGTGTGTGTGTGTGAATGAGAGATTGAGCTTGTTTTTCAGAGAAAAACAACATTGGTACTGCTGACTGCATTCTACATCAGCTTTCCGCCGTCAAAGTGGTGCTGCATTTCCAATCATCCAGCTGCCAGTCAAAAACACATAGTGTGCGTGCGTGCACGTGTGTGCGTACTGTGTGTGCGTGCGTGTGCATGGTTCTAACGTGTCTGTGTTTCTCTGCAGCTCATTCTGCCCAGCAACTCTCTCAGATCGAGGAACTCCGCAAGTTTGGTAAAGAGTTCAGGGTAAGATATTGTATCACTCCTGATTTCATCTCTCTCTCTCTCTCTCTCTCTCTCTCTCTCTCTCTCTCTCTCTCTCTCTCTCTCTGCCTCCTCCCTCCAAGACCATACTGCGGCACCCTGTTAAAATGTGAATGGATATTTTCGACCCATATGTAAATGCAGTTCTAGCTTCCCAAAATTGATATTAAAAAAAAAAAAAAAAAAAAAAACATTGCAACAATCCACATGCCCTGTAAACCGGATCAAGATATGTACACGGCTTTATAAGGTCAATTTAAAAAAATCTCTGCATACCTGTGTAACCAAGGTCTTAACCTTTGACCTGTGCCTGTGTGTGGCCCACAGCTGGGCTCCAGCACGGGTGGCCCCAGCTCTCCTGGCTCTGCAGCAGCAGCTCCAGCAGGTCCCGGGGGTGAGAACCCCGCCGCTGCCCAGCCCGGAGCTCCCAAAGCCCCCTCGGCCGCTGCCGAGGCCCCCTGCCCCGTCCCCGACGCAGCCAAGCCTGGACTCACCCTGGTTAGACATGCCTTTTATTATTATGCACTACGCACACACGCGCTCACTTTATCTATAAATGTATTTAATGATTTTAGCCTTTTTATGATTCCTTTAATTGTCAACCTTATTCTTCTTAGTCTGCAGCTGTGATGTGTTTGTTGTGTTAACATAATATTTCTTCCTCGTTTACAAACATTTTAGCTTTTTAGCGACTGCTCTTCTAAAGTGTTGTCATAACGATGATGGTAATGGTGATGATTGATTGATTAATTGAAGTAACAATTATAATACTTATTTAATGAATTAATCTTTCCTTGCCTTATAACCACAATGATCATGATAACGATGATAACGATGATGGATGGTAATGGTGAAGATTGATTGATTATAATATCAATTGTAATAATCATGGTGCCCCTCCCCCCAGAGCCAGCAGCCCCCCGCACCCGCCTCCCCCGCCGACGACCCTCACAAGGAGAAGGATGCCGCCTCCACGCCCGCACCCCCCTCCGGAGCGTCCAGCTTGCCACTTTCTGACAGGCAGTCGCCAGCCACCCCACAGCTTGCCAGGACCCCCGGCGCAGAGGACGGCCGGCCAGAGGCGCCCGTTGAGGCAGTCACAGAGTGAGTGTGACAAATAGAGCGAGAGAGAGGGAGAGATGTTGAGTGTGTTCCAATATGCGACCTTGCATCCTCCACTTGTGCTTGTGGTCTCGTACCAGGATGTAATACGTCGTTATGACATCACTGACAAGACAACAGCATTATATTTCAATATCTCGCAAAAGCTCAATTGTAAAGTCATTTTCTCATTTGCAAACTGGATGGTGAATGAAGAATAGTCCCCCAAAAATTGTTGTGGCTAGGCTAGCAGTGGGGAACGTAATTGTTTTCTTCACTGAGGTGGGGCATCAGCAAAAATGAGGCCACAAGCGCAAGTGGAGGACGCAAGGTCGCATATTGAGGTGCACCCGTTGAGACAGTGAGTGTTCCTTTTTTCCC
>NC_085873.1:25126599-25151599 GCF_034702125.1 Engraulis encrasicolus
CTCTCTCTCTCTCTCTCTCTCTCTCTCTCTCTCTCTCTCTCTCTCTCTCTCTCTCTCTCTCTCTCCTTTGTGTGTCACCTAAGGTTCGGTGGTGGCTCAGCGGTCTGACCACGGCTCCTCGGCGCCCCCTATGCTCCAGGCGGCCTCTGCAGCCGGCGCCCCGCTGGTGGCCTCGCACTACCCCCAGTCATACCTGCCCTACAACCCCCCTCAGTACGGAGGACAGCAGGTCATACAGGCCATGAGCCCCTACCCCGGACAGGTAACACACACACACACACACACAAACACACAGAGTTGATTTTGATGTCCTCCCCTTTTTGTGGACTGCTTCTGTAGACCATTCTAATAATGTTGTGCTTTATTTATTTATTCCCCCCCCCCTTTCCTGTCCTCATCTCACCTCTCCCTGTCTTCACCTCTCTTCTCCATCCTCTCCATCCTCTCCTCATCTCTTTACATTTCTCCTCCTCTCCGTCTTCTGCTCTTTTTCATTGGCTTCACCTCATATCCTCTCCACTCCTCCCCTCTCTTGCCGCCTCCTCTCCTATCCTCTCTCCTATCCTATCCTATCATCTCCTCTCCTCCTCCCCCCTTCTTTTCCTCTCCTCTCCTCCCCCACCTCTTACTTTCTTCTCGTCCTCCCAATCCTCCATTCCTCTCTTCTCCTCCCATAGCCGGCGATGTACTCCATGCTGCAGGGTGGTGCTCGTATGCTGAGTTCGGGTGGGGGCCACCCCCAGGCCCTTGGCCCCCCGGGGGGCCCCCAGTTCCCCGGACAGAACGAAGGGCCCCAGGGCCCTCAGCAGGGCATCTATGGTAAGGACACACACACACACAGAGAATGTTGTATTTATAGTAAGACAGACATGCACAATCAGTCAGAGAGATTTAGAATAAAGCCTACGCTCATCTTTATTGTCAGTGTAGGTGTACATGTTGAGCACCTAGGACACCCTAGTGGCTCATCCACTCTCATCCACTGAGTGGCTCATCCACTCTCACCCAATAACACACCTATTTTGTTGGCATTAAGTTTGACCGTTTAAAAACACAGAAGTCTCACAACGCTTCTGTAACCTAATGACTACCTGCAGGCGTGTGTGTGTGTGTTTGTTTGTGTGTGTGTGTGTGTGCGTGCGCGTTGTGTCTAGAATGCGCAATGTCTACATTGGCTAATTCTGTGTGTGTGTGTGTGTGTGTGTGTGTGTGTGTGTGTGTGTGTGTGTGTGTGTGTGTGTGTGTGTGTGTGTGTGTGTGTGTGTGTGTGTGTGTGTGTGTGTGTGTGTGTGTGTGTGTGCGCTGCACATCTCTGCAGGGCATGGATATAATTATGAGTGTTCTTGTTTAATTAATTATGTAATTAATTGGTTTTAGTTGGAGCACTTAACGAGTTTAATGTCAGACACATTTCCATGCGGCCGCTGCTCCCCTGTCTGACTTAATTGAAAGTCTGAAACTCTGCCCTTGGCTTAAGGGCCTTTATTCACCTTAATTTGTTCTTCCCATTCTCTCTCGCTCTCGCTCTCGCTCTCGCTCTCGCGCTCTCTCTCTCTCTCTCTCTCTCTCTCTCTCTCTCTCTCTCAGCTCCTCAGTCGTTCTCTCATCACTCTGGGGCGGTTCACCAACCTCAGCCCTCAAGCACCCCTACTGGTAGCCAGCCGCAACCGCAGCACACCACGCCTAGCCCCGGACAGGTGAGACACACACACACACACACACACACACACACACACACACACACACACACACACACACACACACACACACACACACACACACACACACACACACACACACACACACATACACACCACTCCTAGCCCCGAACAGGTGACAGATGCAGACACACACACACACTGTCTAGCTCTGAACAGGTAAACACGCACGTATACATATTAGAAACCCCTATGTAGGCAATCTTGGTTCAATCGTGCTATCCAGTCAAGACCACCACTCCACACACCAAGACGCCGATGGTTAGGAGACCTTTGGAGGCTTTAGGTTGAGAATAAATGGAGTTCCCGTGGCACTGTAGATGGCAGTAGCGCCATCTTATGCAAGCCGTCACCAAGTAGGGGACAACGCCGCCTTAGGAGACCAATCTTAAACACACTCCTTTGCATTGGGTGGGCGGAGTTTGAATCCTCTTTCCCTAATCTACTCTCTTTGTCTGGAGCCGGCATCAGGATATTTTTTAATAGATTTTACCAATTGATAAATTGACAAATTTACCAATTGATGACAGCGCTATGGCGGTTAAACATGGCAACGACCTGACCTGAGCCATTCATTCCAATATCTAGGAAGGCTCAACACGATATCTAGTGTTCTTATCTATGAGGCCAGCACACACACCACAAATCAGTGTGTGTATGTGTGGCTGCCGATCAACTTTGTGGTGCTCGATTTTCATTCTGTGGTGCTCAACCACAGAATTGTCTATGTACGGGACACACTGCACTGTGCATGCTCCCAAAGTATTTCTGTGCATTCCGTAACGCATTCACACACCGCCACTCAAAGTCTCTGGACAAGTGGGACATGCATACACATGCACACATTCCTATGTACATAAATTAGTGCCACATGCGTGACTGTCAACCACAGTGTCATTAGAATGGAATAAACAGATGCCTGAATTAATTGCACACGCACACGCACACACACACACACACACACACACACACACGTTTTGCTCAGAGCGGTTGTGTGCATACATCAATGCAACAGTGCACCTCTCTGTCAAGAAGCTTAGCTCTTGTTGCTAAGACAAACGTGTTTTGCATTTAACATCCTCCCACTTTTTTCTTTTCATCCCATCCCTCCTTTATTTCTCTCCTTTATTGTCTACCTCTCTCCATTCCGTCTACCCCTCCTCCCCGTTTTTCATCTGTTGATGCCTTTCTTCTCCTTCACGTGTCTGACTCGCTCTTTGTGCTTCACTCGTCTTATTGTTGCTTTTATGTCTGCATCTGCATGTCTGACTGATTCTCTTGTCTCCCGGTGTCCTTCACACGTTTTCTCTCTTCCCTTTCTCCTCTCTTCCTCTCCATCATGTTCTGTCCATCATGCTTCCATCCTCCCCATTCTCACTAACTGGCCCCGGTGGCCCCCACTGCTTTTGTCTGTCTTCTCTCGTTCTTTGCTTTGTTCCCTCCATCTGCCTGTCTGTGTCCTTGTCCTTTACCTTCACCTCTTGTCTGTCAATCTGCACCTCTCACTCTATTCTTCACTCTTCTCTTTTCTTCTTTGTTTGTCTGTCTGCCTGCCTGCGTGTCCGTCTGCTTGTCCCTTGTATTGATTTGTTTTGTCTTTCAAAATGATGATGTAAGTTGGTGACGGTGACGCACAGATGAGTGTTAAGATGCTCTCTTTTTTTTTCTTTGTCTCTCCCTCTTTCTCTTGAATGAATGTGCTGTCAACTGGTGTCTATGATATTTGATCAAAGAGCGTTTAAAACTCGCTCACTCACTCATTCACTCACTCGCACTCTCTCTCTCTCTCTCTCTGTCTCTTTCTACACCTCCCCTCTGCAGAAGGGCTGGTGCTTGTACCACTCTGGTCCGCTGTTAAATTTCACGTCTTCCTCTATCCCCACTCCCTTTCTATGCAGTAAACTGGTGTCAGTGATGCTGAATTAATGAGTGTTCAATCTCACCCTTCATCTCTCGCCCTCTATTGTGCTTCCTGTCTCTCCCGGTCTCCCCCTTTTCTGTCAATGAATTGCAGTGTGCTGTTTAGGGCTGTGTGAAATTAGGGATGGGATATCGGTATCGGTGTATCGGTATCGGGTTCAGATATCAACATATTTTCAGAGATCGGATCGGATCGGAATTTTCCCAAAGTATCGGAATTTTCAAAGGACTGATATTGAGCCAGGTGTAATGTTAATTTGAAGACATAACACTTGCATATTAGTTTTCAGGATGAGATTGTTACTTTTTTCCTTGATACTTTTGACTTATTAATTGGTTTCCTGTTCTTCTGACTTCCTTTTCTGACCAAATAGTCATCTTGGGCCTACCTCAAGTTGAAATTCATGCATATATGAGGTTTTGGTATTGGATCGGAGTAGTATCTGTATCGGCAGATATCCAAATTTAGATATCGGGATCGGATCGGAAGTGAAAAAATGTGTATCGGTGCATCCCTAGATCAAATAATCGATTCAATCGATAATCGATCGATTTCATTTAAAATGCACATAATCAATTCGCAGGGCACAAAATCGATTTTTTTTGTTCTTTTTCTTTTTGTTCTTTTGTTTAATTTGGGTATATGGAAAATACCCAGTAGGTATTAGTCAATTAGGCCTAGACCTACTTATTACATTATATACATTAGCAATCTGTTAACACTGTCAAGCCACAGCCCTTTGACATTTTAATAAAAAAATAGGCAACAGCATCTTTTGGGGGAAATCCTGGCACCAAGAAGGGAACGGATTGAATCGATTCGGAATGAATCGAATCGTGATTAATCGATTCAAAGCCCTAAGAATCGAAATCGAATCGATACAGGAACATGGCTGCGATACCCAGCCCTAGTGCTGTTAAATCCCCCCCTCTACGCAGTGAGCTAAGTGTCAATGGCATTAAATGAAGAAGTGTTGAATCTCTCCTCTCTTTCTCTCTCTTCCCTCCGTCCCCCGTCCCTCCACTGCAGACGGGTCAGTCGGGTCCCCAGGGCCAGTCCCTGTACCACTCGGGTCCGCTGTCGGCCCCCACCCCGCCTAACCTGCCCCCGGGACACAGCTCCCCGCAGGCCTCCTACCCGCTGCCCGGCTACAACATCCACGGACCCCAGGGGCTGCCACACACCTACAACCTCGCACAGATCACACAGGTACGGACGGACCCACACAGGAGTGTGTGAGTGTGTGAGTGTGTGTGTGTGTGTGTGTGTGTGTGTGTGTGTGTGCGTGTGCGTGTGCGTGTGCGTGTGCGTGTGCGTGTGCGTGTGCGTGTGCGTGTGCGTGTGCGTGTGCGTGTGTGTGTGTTTGTGTGCATGCACAAACAATGAAGGTTGGACAGATTGACATGTTATTTAGATCGATGTCGGCCCCTCAAGACATATTTGCATAAGGATGTCTGTCACTAAGGTGTGTGTGTGTGTGTGTGTGTGTGTGTGTGTGTGTGTGTGTGTGTGAATACATGCATGAACAGTTGTTTGAGGGTTATAACCCTTCCCTGGACAGATTGACACCTGTGTGATTGTCTGCGTGTGCTTGTATGTGTTTGTTTGCACGCGTGTGTGGTAGGTGTGAGCAGACAGTCATTGTGTGTGTGTGTTGCATTATTGATGAGTGTGTGTGATGAGGGTGTTAAATAGCCTTCTCTGGAGGGCTGCTGCTTCAGTTAGACGGGACCACTGTGTGTGGGTGCGTGTGTTCGTGTAGGTGCGTATGTGTGTGTCAGGGCTTGTTTCAAGGCGGCACTTAAGGGTAATTGGTGTATAACACATTCTCACTAGCCATTTGGCTGCTAATTTACCTTCACATCAGACCACGCCTTCACTAGGTTCCCTGAAAATATAACTTAATTGTATTGCAAATGTAAATTCTTTTTGCTTTACAAAACATACTTCATATTTCATGTAAAACTTCATAACAGTAAAATGATATTGGGGGCCGGATAAGACCACAGAGCATTAACTTCCTGCTGCGTTTCATGAGAGAGTGTTTGTGTGTGTGTTTGTTTGTTTGTATGAGCGGGCCGGGCACAAGCATTACTGTCCAATAACAGTCTGCTGCACCTTAAGAGATAAGGAGCTGTGTGTGTGTCTGTCTGTGTCTTTGTCTTTGTCTGTGCCTGTGTGTGTGCCTGTGTGTGTGCCTGTCTGCCTCTGTGCGTGTGTGTCTGTGTCTGTGTGTGCGCACCAGAGAGATGAACATCGTAATGCTTTTCCTCTCCGGATATCAGGTGTGTGAGTCATTCGGGGGGTAATTGTTCTGTGTGTGTGTGTGTGTGTGTGTGTGTTATTAGCCTCATTAAAAGAGGAGTGTTTTGTTTATCTGTGCCATTTTCTCTCCTGGCACTTTGCCAGCTGCTGATTCATTCATTCATCCCCAGCCCCACACGCGCACACACACACACACACACACACACACACACACACACACACACACACACACACACACACACAAAATCCAGGCACACACATGAGTTCCATTGCAAACGTACGCACAAGCACACACTCTCTCTCAGTCAGACCACACCCACACGCACACGCACACCCACACCCACACTCGCACTCTCTTCTGAAATGAATCCCGTCTTTCATGTGCTGCCAAATCAACAGATTAGCCACCCTCTTAGTCCATCCCTCTTCTGTCGTTTACTCTTTTAATCCCCCTCATCCCTCCATCTTTTCTCTCTTCTGTTGTTTTCTCTTTATCCCTCTATCCCACCCTCTCGTGTCATCTCCCCTCCGTCAGTCACTCACCCCATCTGCCTGGCGTCTTTCAAACCAACTATCTCCCCACACACGCATACGCATTTTCTCTCTCTCTCTCTCTCTCTCTCTCTCTCTCTCTCTCTCTCTCTCTCTCTCTCTCTCTCTCTCTCTCTCTCTCTCTCTCTCTCTCTCCTCACCCCATCTGTCTGACTTCTTTCAAACCAACTATCCATTCCTCCTTCACCCCATGTGGCTGTCGTCTTTTTAACCTCCATTCTCCCTCCACATCTCTGCCAAGGACTCCTTCAGAGTGCTGTCATTCTGAAAATAACTGCAGGACAGTATTCAATCATATTTATAGTGGAAAGACCCTTGTTGTATTTCAATATGGAAAGGAACCTGTTATAGAGAGACACGCCTATTATCAGTCGTTTCTCAAAATTGTCAAATTTATTTTAGGCCTAAGTGTGTGTGTGTGTGTGTGTGTGTGTGTGTGTGTGTGTGTGTGTGTGTGTGTGTGTGTGTGTGTGTGTGTGTGTGTGTGTGTGTGTGTGTGTGTGTGTGTGTGTGTGTGTGTGTTACTTGTGCCTGAAACATGAAAAGTAAAATTCAAAGGTCTGAAGCTCCTCTGCACAGCCAGTTTCCAGGTGCTGGTGAAGTGCAGTCATCAGTAATCCACAGCAAACAAGAAGGATCACCGCACAGTGGTGGACTTAATTGTGCTGCTTTTTTCTTTAGTGGACAACACATTTTACTTGTGATTCGTCACTTTGCACCTGAAGTGAACCTGACGAAACACAAGTGAAACGCGTTGTTCACTGAATAAAAGAAACAGCAAAATTAAGTCCATCAGTGTGCGGTGATTCTCGTTTTCCATGAAAAGTAAAATGTCACCGTCGCCCATGCGTGAGTGCGCATTTGCTTTGTTTGTGTCTGTGTGAAAGGTAAAATTGAGCTCTCCCTATTTGTTACAGATGATAATTATTAGAGGTGGACCGAAAATTCGGCCGCAGATCATATTCAGCCGAAAGCCAATTGAGAGGCCGAATAGAAAATGAATTGAAAATGGGCATTAATTAAGCTAATTTCAGTTCTACTCTAACATTTGATGACTTCAAATACACCTATTTTCTTTCAGAAACGTGTCAAAACATTTATTGTAAACTGTAGATTTCAGCAATATTTGAAAATAGTGAAAAACCTAACTTTTGATCACTTTTGACTTTTTTTGTAATACTGTATTCGGTTTCGGTATTCGGCCAAGTGATTAATTATTATTGTTTCGGTTTCGGCCACAAATTCTCATTTCGGTGCACCTCTATGATTATCTCTCTCTCTCTCTCCATCCCCCTCTCCAGGCCCATGTCCAAGGCCCCATGTCGGGCCCGCACCCGTCTGGTACCCACGGCCCCCCTCAGATGGTGATGCTGCATGCGCCCCCCCAGGCAGGACCTGGCTCCTCCCAGCACCCCCAGCACGGGCCCCAGCAGGGGCCCCCCCAGCACTTCGCTTACATCGGACACCCCCAGGGTAAGGACGAGGAAACACACACACACACACACACACACACACACACACACACACATACAGACACACACACAGATACACACACACACTCACACGCGCACACACACTTTGCTTACATCAAACACTCCCACAGTAAGGACGAGGACACACACACACACACACACACACACGCGCGCACACACACACTTTACCTCTTAATTTGTGCCCACAATTTGAAAAAGAATTTCTATCGCCATACGTTTAGCTGTTGAAGGGTTGCTCAGTAAGAGCTAGGTAACTGAAAACACACTAAAAAAGTATATTGTCCACAGTGACACACACACACACACACACTGCGGGAATGGGCACCAGCACCTCCAGGATAAACACACACACACACACACACACACACACACACACACACACACACACACACACACACACACACACACACAGACACATTCTTTTACATCTATGTCCATCGTCTGAGTAACTTGAAGGGGCCCGTCTTGACTTGACATTGAACCCACTATTTCTTGTTTGCTCATAGAGGCATTGCTGTCATGGTTCATTTCTGACGTGTGTGTGCGTGTGCGTGTGTGTGTGTGTGTGTCTTCTTGCGTTGCAGCTGTTCAGGTCCCTCAGCAGCATCCCCAGCAGCTCTCCTTCCATCCTCAAGGCAACTGAGCAACGTCGTCGCCATAGCAGCCACCCTTTGACTCCTCCCTCCTTCCGTCTCTTCTGTAGACCACGCCCACAAAGAAGACTTGGACCAATTTGAGGGGAAGAGGGGGGCAGAGTGAAAGGGGGGAGAGGGGATTTGTTTGTTTTCCCTCCCGTGTGTGTGTGTGATTCCCTCCTTCCCCATTGCTTGACCCTGCCCTCACAATATTACCCCTAACCCCCCCCCCCAACCTCCACCCCACCCCACTTTGTCATACACTACAGAATGGCAGGACTCCCCCCCCCCCCCCCCCCTTCCCACCACCCCCCTTTGCTGATTCCAAATCCAAGCCCCGCCCCACAACCCAACCCCCCTCGGAGGACCTTCTCTAAAGATGCGTCCCAGAATTCCTTTCCCTTGGACCCCTATCCCACATACAGCCCACCTCATTCCACTGTTTGTCTTCCCCTCCTCAGTATACCCCCCCCCCCCCCATCTCAGCACCCCCACCCCTATCCCCTCCCTGCCCCCCCCACCCAGTTATTGATTTTAGGAGAAGCTGCTTTCTCCTCAGCTTGGTAGAGAGCTCATCCATGATGAGGATGATAAGGAGGAGGGTCTGCAAGAAGAAGTACCGCCCCCTAGAGCTTGGGGTGGTCAAAAAAAAAAAAAGACTAATTTCTCTCTGTCGTTTTTTTTTTTTTTTTTTTTAAGACCAACTATTCTTCTGTGCCGCTGTGCAGGAGAAGAGTGATCGACAGCGTATGGCCTCTGTAGCCACAGAACAACGAGGAGAGAGAGATTTAAAGGGAGAGAACAAGCGACAGAGCAAGAGGGAGGGAGAGAGAGAGAGAGAGAGGAGACTGAAAACTGAAGACGAATACAGGAGGGGCGGCCACAGAGAGATGAGGGGTCTGAGCACGAGATGGAGGGAGAGAGACAAAACATTTTGCCATGTTCGGGGAAAATGAAACGCAAAATAAAAGCGAGTCGCCCTCCCCCCTGTTTTTGTTTGTTTTGTTTTTTTAGCAATCCCTCCCGTGACCCCTGCAACCGGAACTCTGAACTTTGACCTTATGACCTTTTTGCCCCCCTCCCCCTCTCCTAGACCCCCCCCTTATGTCCTTTTCATCCACACCTCACCCCTGACCCTAGGGAAAAACAAACAATAAAAAAAAACATGGAAAACACAGAAAAACAATTAAAAACATCGACCAAAAAAAACAAATAAATAAAAAATTTTAAACTTTACTTTCCTGACTTTTTTTCTTTCTTTCTTGTCTATTATGGGGATCTCACCAAGACGACCATTAAAGGTCAATACGATGCCATGGCCACACACAACAGAAAGTGAGATCATTGGACTTTTTAAAATTTTGCATACAATGGAATTCAAAACACTTGTCCTAAACCGCACACCAGATCTATCTCCTTTTGGTTATGAAGGAGAGTTATACATGACATTGTAGATTATGAATTGAGTGATTTTTGATCGTGATGATGTCAAAATGTGGCAAATGGCTTTCATATTGGGCGATCTCAGGGCAAGTTTTGTCTTTGCCAACCAGCATCAAACCAGGAAAGACCGTAAGAAAATGCACCGGGTTGACTCCAATATGCGGACTCCCATCCTCTGTCTGTGCTTGTGGCCTTGCGCTTTGCTGACGCCCCGCCTTAGTGAAGAAAATAATAATGTTTCCCCGCTGTCAGCCTAGCCACAACAACTTTTGGGGGACTTTTCTTCATTCACTATCCCGTTTGCAAATGAGAGAATGACATCAGAGTTGAGCTTTTACGATATATTTAAAGGGACACTGTGTGAGATTTTTAGTTGTTTATTTCCAGAATTCATGCTGCCAATTCACTAATGTTACCTTTTTCATGAATACTTACCACCCGCATCAAATTTTCATTATGACTGGAAACATTGCACTTCTCATACATGAAAAGGGGGATCTTCTCCATGGTCCGCCATTTTGAATTTCCAAAAATAGCCATTTCTAGCTGCAAAAATGACTGTACTTGGACCAAACTAGAAAATATTTGTTTATTACTTAGTAAACTTTCATGTAAAGATAAAATTTGGCAATAGGCAGCCCAGTTTCAATGAGCAGCATAGTTGCAGTACCTTTTTTGACCATTTCCTGCACAGTGTCCCTTTAAATACAATTATGTTGTCAGTGACATCATCACAAGGTGGCAAGGGAGCAAGGGAGACGGCAGTCCGCATATTAGAATGTATACTGTGTAGCCGCAGCTCATCGTCATGATTGCGGCTTACAAAGGAAACCGCTTGCTTGAAGAAGAAAGCTTTCAGGAGCTGAAACGGGCACACTGTGTTTTAAGTAGTCTAGACAAATAAGAATTAAACTACTAAATCACAAAACAAAACTTGAGGTTTTAAATTAACACTGTATACCTTATGGTCATCATTTCAACATCAATAGTAGGCCCATTATAGTGATATGCTCCCCATAACAAACAAAAGAGGACCATTAGGGTAGAATGCCCTAATGTGGGACATTTTTTTGTCACTTCAACTTTGGTGGTCTATTAAAATGTAAAGAGAGCATCTCAATACAGCCAAATGACATATTTGTAATCCTCTAGTTGTGCTTTAGTGAAATAATAAGAGAACAAAAACATGTTAAAGGTGCACTGTGCAGAAAATGGTAAAAAAAAAAGGTATTGTCTATGCTAGTAGCTATGCTACTCATTGAAACTGGGTTGCCTATTGCCAAATTTGATCGGTTCATGAAAGTTTATTAAGTAATAATCTAATATTTTCTAGTGTATATATAATCTAATATTTTATACTTTAGGCTATAGTCTTGCAGCTAAAAATGTCTATTTCTGGAAATAGAGGGCGGACCATGGAGAAGATCCCCCTTTTCATGAGTGAAAAGTGCAATTTTCCCAGTCATAATGAATACTTAGAATTTGATGGTGGTAGTATTCATGAAAAAGGTAACATTTGTGAATGGGTTGCATGAATTCTGGAAAGAAACAACTAAAAATCTTACACAGTGCACCTTTAAGTGTTTCGAAACAAAATATTTAAAATATTAAGGTAAGTTTATTATGGGATGTGGGACAGTGCATGTTTAAAGGTCTCTGTGCAATCAGTGTACAATAGTAGTCCACTGTCTGCCAGAGTTGAGACTTATCAGTACACATTAAACCAATTATTCTTGCTCTCTTTTACCAGTAAATATGACAGTTTGAACATATTGCACACAATTGGTCTCTTCAACATGGCAGCTCTTTTTGAGGAAAGAACGTGCGGTTTTTGGACCCAGAAGTTGTCGATGACTGCTCCACCAGCGCTATTTGTCCAGAAAGACTGAAATAAAACTTTGATATCCATATTGTATGTGGACAATGGTCTTTGACTTCATAGTGGCTTATTAAACTACCACTTTTGTAACTGTCCCACAGGGATCATCGCGTGTCCAATCTAGGACAGCACCTAGCCTATCCTGAAGTGGGACACTATTAATATGGTTTAAAATAAATATTACATTATGTGCACCACACATTATTTTCGGATGAACATGTGCCTAATCAACATCACTAGGCTACACAAAAAGGGGAAATTGATATTTTAATCAGAGTGTATTAGTACCCTAAAGACAGATTTGGCCAAAAGGTATGTAATTTGCCATTAAATGTCTCATGTAAATGTAACAAATGTCAACAATGGCTACGTTTACATGAGACATTTAATTCTGAATAAAGTTTAATTCCGCTATGAAAACGTCATGTAAATAATTCGGAATTAAAGGAAAAATCAAATTAAACTCGACGGAACTATTTAATTCTGAATTATTAATTCGGAATTAAAAATGTAATGTAAACATAGCGATTGTTGCTGAGGGCGGTGCCTGGGCACAGGCTCGATTGACATCCGCCACAGTTCCTCGCTGAGCTGCGTGCTACGATAAGCTGTGCAAGTGGATCTAATTACACTACTGATTGGCCGTAATTAGCAGGATTCTTCTGAACACACGCCGCGTTGGTGGTGCTGACCTGGTTCTCACACAGATGGTTATAGGCAGAGCTCTAAATTAACACCAGCCAACCGGCCAGATGCAGGTGAAATTTCAGTTTGGCTGGTAGAAAAGACCAACTTACTAGCCACGTTCCATTAGTGGGTGTGTGTTTGGCTAGAAGGATTAACATCTACTAGCTATTTTGGCTGGTGATGAAAAAGGTTACTTTAGAGAGCCCTGGTTAAAGGGCCTACATAAGGGTGTCATGAAGAGTCATGAGATTGGCATGACCAATGTCGGGTACATCAGATCAGATACAGTGAGTCCAATATGTATTTGATCCCTTGCTGATTTTGCCGGTTTGCCCACTAATAAACACATGATCAGTCTATACATTTAATGATAATAGGCTATGTATTCAAACATGGAGAGACAGAATATCAAAAAGAAATTCCAGAAAATAACTTAAAATTATATATTTTAATTGATTTGTATTTAATTTAGGCAAATAAGTATTTGACCCCTTTAGCTAAAGAAGATAAAGTGCTTTGTGGCAAAGCCCTAGTTGTCTAGCACTGAGGTCAGATGCTTATTTTAGTTGATGACAATGTGCATATACAGTAGTTGAAAAGATTTTTGCCCATTTTTCTTTGCAGATTATCTCTAAAACATTAATAGTTTGAAGCTGTAGCTTGGCAAATGGGAGGTTGAGTTCCCTCCATAGAATTACTATAGGGTTAATATTATTTGGAGAATGCCACTTCACGACTTTAATATGCTTCTTCTTGAGCCACTCCTTTGTTTTTTTGACTGTATGTTGTGTATTCTTGTCATGTTGGGAGATCCAAAAATGGCCCGCCTTCAGTGTAGTGGTGGAGGGAAGGACGTTTGCACTCAGGATTGCACATTACATGTCTCCCTCCATCCATTTGTTGACGATGTGAAGTTGTCCTGTGCCTTGGCCAGACAAACACCCTCAAACCATAATGATACAACTTTCATGCATGATGGTGAGGAGGGTGTTCTTGGGATCATACAAACCCCAACTCCATAGAAGTTGGGACACAAGGTAAATTGTGAATAATAACAAAATACTGCCATTTTCAAAACGTCTGATTCTTACATTATATGGAGAACAGCACGTATCAGCCATCGAAACGGACCAAAATTATTGTTTTGGAGGATATTCATGAATATGTAAAAACAACACGTCTCAAAAGAGTTGGGACGGGGACAAAGGCAGCAAATGTCGAGGAAGACTAAAAACAAAACAAAAGACAACACTTAACAGTTAAATACATTAACCGATAAGATGATTTTATATATAAAAAAAACAGTGTTAATTCCTATCTTGGACATGATTTCACCAGCTTAAATGGTGGGTGTATTCCTTGTCATGTTTTGCAATGTTTTCCTTCCTGTAGTGCTTACAGTGTGACAGGTCTTGACCAAAAGCCCACCATTTTAACACCTGCTGGTCCTTATGATGGAGCCAAACTGTTAAAACATAGTAGAGAATTTAATTTGTCCTTACTACAGTATGTGGCAGTAATCGAAGATCTCCCTTCAAAATATAATGCATGAGTGGCCTTTCATGCTGCTTAGAACCCATTTATACCATTCAGCACTGTATTTAACTCTACAGATGAGTGAGAACATCTTAACCAATGCACTACTGCACCCGCATGCCATCATGGAGGCTGACTTTTGAAGTTAGCACTAACACAAGTTGGATGGTCCATTTTCACTGTAGCACAGGATGTGCAATACTCTATTATTGTCAAAAATAATTGACTTCTACTACTTAATATATATTCTCTTAAGTTAATTTCTGGATTTTCTTTTCGATATTCTGTCTCTCCATATTGGAATACATATTATCATAACATTTATTGACTGATGTTTTTGTGAGTAGGCCTAGGTAAACCAACAAAATCAGCAAGAGATCAAATACTTTTTGGACTCACTGTATATTGATATTGTCATATTGTGATATTGACTTGTCATAATGTCTGGTTCAAATTTCAGAATGTCATGACACCCACACAATGTCATCTTGACATTCCAAAAACCAAATGACACCTTATGATAACATAAGCATCACTAATATAATAGGCCCATGTCATCAATGTTCCTGAGATGTGCCATATCATTCTCATACCAGTTACGTAGTTGACACCCTTTTCAGCATGTCAAATAAAGTGTTAGGCCTACTAATCTTCATTTACATATCTAGTCGAAGAGCTCTAAATTTAGAGGAGATGATCTGACTCAGTCGGGCTAATAGTGGTGTTAATGGCCATAATAGGCCTCGCCTGACTCACAGCCTTCTTGGCAAGCTCACAAACACCATGGCAACCACTGCAGATGGGCCAGTAACGAACGCGTCGTCTCAGCCCTGAGATGGTGCGAATGACGTGCCCCTGTCTAATTCTGTGTGTCTGAGTGTCACTCTGGCTGCGTCTATCGGGAGTCTAGTCTCTAGCCAGAGAAGACACGTGCGTTCGTTTGTCATAAGTCCACATGTGTCAGTGCAATTGCCAATCTGCTCTCCTCCACACATCTGGTTTTCTGTGTGCTTCGCTCCATCCAGCTGTCAGGAGTCTCGCCATCCGTTATCAGAAGTCCAGAAACTTTGGATTTGTGCTGTGAGGAATGTACTCGTCAACAGTGTGACTGGGAGGACGGTACCATTGGTGAAGATTAGTGTTATTGGAACACAGGACGGGACACAAGACTGGAAATTCATCAGCCGTTAGGGAAGTCAGGAATCATTTCTATTGCATTTCATCCGTCAGCAGTATATTCTTCAGCTTTCAAGTCGTAGGGAGTGTTAGGCCTACATGTTGTCAAAAGGCCAAGTCTGCCATCACCTCTACGAGTCTCACTGAAGCCTCCACACAATGAATTCTGTGTGTGATCTTAAAAGTTAAGTTCTGGACAGAACCCGTGAAGTGTATTTGTCAGAAATTAAGGAAAAGACTATAGAACCTTGACTTTGTACAGCAGTCGTCAGAATTGTCTAGTCCATTGGGAATCAATTCGGAGCCATGCAAGCCATCAGGAGTCTGTAGAACAATATTTTTTCGCATCAGGAGTGTGAAGAGTGATCTCCTGCACCGATCACCTCTACTCGTCTGACCAGGATTAGGTCCTGACCTCTCGCTATCTGTAAGTGGAGAATTACTGTCATCTTTGGTTACGTGGCGCTATTCCGACATGTCGCTATTCCGACGTTAATGTCTAGTGTCGGAATAGCGGCATGTCGGAATAGCGGTTGCCCCCCGTCATCTTTACGCCTGGCATTGCCACCAGCCTGGCATGTTCTAGACTTGTTGAGTGTTTAAAGAGGGGGAAAAATCTGCACTAACAAGCTGAATCTCATAATTTATTTATCAAATATGTGCAGTGGTGTAGTCTACTTTTTATGGTGGGTATGCTGTATATTTCAGCATTTTTGAAGTGGGTATACTGTATATATTTGTGCTATTCAAAACAATGGATCAATCAATTTAATACTGAAATCCCTGAAATTTAGAAGTGGGTATACTCTGTATACCCGCGTTCTACGTAGACTACACCACTGAATATGTGAGACCAAAAAGCTTGGGGGAAGACTGTTCTCAATGAACGGGGCATCTCAATGATGGCCGGTAGTACTGATAGTAGATGGACTGATTTTTTATCATGACTCAACTGCAGACAAGCATTGTCTGTCAGACAACTGTAGAGAAGGGATGTGTATGGCCTACTGCCCTTAACCTGTAGTACTGTATTGGGAGCAATGTGTCGTCAATAGTCAAACCATATTAGAATGATTGGTGATGTCAGACTGAACTGCAGACAAGGAATGTTTGTCAACTTAACTGAAGACCTGAGGGCCCGTGGTCTACCATGTGTGTGTGTGTGTGCGTGCGTGCGTGCGTGGTGAATGATGTGTGTGGTTGGTTGATAGCAGGTTGCTGACATGGTGGGCTGTGTGTGAGCAATAGATGCATCACTGATTGTGCTCTGTGATTAATGGACTGGCCTTTTCAGTCTGGCTGACTGACTGGGGATGTCGGAGAGACGTGTGACACCGTGCAAGGGCTGGAGTGCTCTGCTGCATGTGTGTTGTGAATGATGCTTAATAGCAGGTTGCTGAATGAGGTGAGCAGTGCATGAATGGATGCGTCAGTGATAGCCTTTGAGGTGGATGCCTGGACTGTCCATCAAAATCAGCTGTGAGTCAGACAAGGGGTGTGTAACAAGACAGGCAACAGACTGTATCTTTTCTCTGTTGTGTGTGTGTGTGTGTGTGTGTGTAGTGAATGTGGTGACCGGATAGGTTTCTAGGTTGCTGACAAGCAGGTGGGTGAAATGAAGTGAATAAAGAGACTTTGAGAGGTCATGGGCTCATGTAGTGTGTGTGTGTGACTGTGTGTGTGTGTGTGTGTGTGTGTGTGTGTGTGTGTGTGTGTGTGTGTGTGCGTGCGTGAGTGTGCGTGCGTGTGTGTGTGTGTGTGTGTCTGTACATGTGCGTCTGTACGTGTGTGTGTGTGTGTGTGTGTGTGTGTGTGTGTGTGTGTGTGTGTGTGTGTGTGTGTGTGTGTGTGTGTGTGTGTGTGTGTGTGTGTGTCAGTGTGAGTGAGGCCATGGGATTATGTACTCTGTGTGTGTGTGTGTGTTAGTGTGTGTGTGTGTGTGTGTGTCTGTCTGTCTTTTGCATGTGTGCATCCCATACGCCTGCGTAGTGAATAAGTGCACAGCTGATAGCAGGTTGCTGCCAAGCAGAGGGGGTGAACCATGAGCGATGACTGTGTCACGATGATGTGTAGCGTATGTGATGAATGGCACGGCCTTTTCCAACTGACTGCAGCCTGGCTGACACGGGGATGTGCTTGAAACTCACTGGAGACTGTAGACTGTAGAACTTGTGTGCAAAACATGACGCGCATTCTTGATGTGGAGTTCTTTAATGCCAAGCATACTTACTGTACATAAAGAGCTAACATAACCTCCTGAAAATTAGGAAGCTTGAAGAGCTTCAGAGGCGTGTGTGCCTGTGCGTGTGTGAGAGAGAGAGATAGAGAGGGGGGCGGGTGTGTGTGTGTGTGTGTGGGGGGGGGGTTAACAAAGTGTGTAGGTGCAGAGAACTTTGTTGCATAAGTAATTTCATTTAGTAGACAGGGCAAGATGGATCATCCTGTGCATTTCATTGGAGGTTAAACAGGTGATGCGATTAATGATGTGCAGTTCTCAAAAGTAATAGTAGAAGTTAAAAAAAACCCATCTGTCTACTGTTTCCTTCCAACACAATTAACTTCACTGAGTAACTGGTCTACAATCAGATCATTACCAAATTAGATCAAATTCATAGGTTTACTTTTTTTCCCAGTAACGACAAAGTATATCCAGCTTGTTAGGTAGGCCTACAGTGGAATAACTGGTGTAACACCTATGTAATAGCATGTGCTAGTGTTATACTTACACCATAAGTATACTTCTACTTTTACTATTGACACCTCTGATGACATGTGACATGTACGGTATGTGCAGGATCTGGTTGTTCTCATAGCACTGTTTTGGCATGCCAGAAAACACCTCGAGAGAGCTTGTAGAGTTTCTATGGGAGAATATCTGGTGAAGTTCTCGGCATCTAGTGACAATTAGTGCGGTGGGATAGAAGAGGTTCACCACATTTTGTTGTCGATGTCATGGGTGGGTGGGTGGGTGGGGGGGGGGGGGGTGGGTCATAGAGTTTGTCTGCATCTTGTTTTGTTGAGATGAGATGACTGTTGCGAGATTGTCAAAGAGGGGTTCTAAGCATCGTGTAGAGGTCAGTGGGAGAGCTTGTAGAGGGCCTCTGCGCTGTTCTCGAGACGATTCCGGTACTCAAGGTTCCTGTAGTTCCCCTCGGGAACCCCCTGCAGGCCGTAGAGGAGGCCCCAGCAGCAGCACGCAATCACAGCCGTGCTGTCACTGTCACCTGCGCAACACACACACACACACGCATACATTTGAAATTCTTCACACATAAAGTACAGGTAAGCACACATTGCAGATTCTTGTTTGGCAAACTTTTAATGACAGAAACTAGGGATGGCGATAATTGAAAAAACTCTTACCCGGCTACTGAGACTCATTAACCGGTGGTTAACCGGTTAACCGGTAATCTTAAATTATACAATGTTCGCGTGCCTGATATGCACAGCACTGATTATTTTAAATTCTATTTTTCACATAAGACTTTTTTTTGCTGCGCAGACAGGACCTTCCATGTCCAGCCACTCTTGCCAGATGGAAAATGCTGAATTATCGTACTAAAACCTCAAAATTATCGTTTTTTGGTAGGAAATTATTATTATAATTATTATTATTATTACAACCGGTTAACCAGTGGCAGATAATTTTAACTTGTTAAAGTTGATTCGGTCGACTATCGGTTAAACTGTTACCGGTTAACATCCCTAACAGAAACCTCATGTGTGCTGATTGTGTTTGTAATCAGAGAGAGATAAAGGTAAAGGGAAAGTGTCAGATCTAATGTGTGCTTTTGTTGTGAGCGTGTGTGTGTGAGTGTGTGTGTGTGTGTGTGTGTGTGTGTGTGTGTGTACGTGTGTGTGTGTGTGTGTGAGAGTGAGTGAGTGAGTGAGTGCGCTCTGTAATTTACTGTGCATCTTAAGGGTCTTGGGAGGTGGCAGCAAAAACTGGCTTTGCCATTGTTGTTAATATCAGTTAAAGTGTTCACAAAGTGCCTGGTATAAATTTAAACCCTTACTGGTTCATAAGTCACCTCCACTCCAAAGGACAACAACAGCCTGTTGCATAAACATGGACATCAGACTTTGACTACCGGTAAAATTTAGAGTTCCTTGGACAAGACATGGACACATTTACGGTTTAGACAAAGTGCATGCTGAAATGCTTAAAGCTGCACAAATCCGTTTCTTACAAACTATTTTTTAGCTGTGTCAGGGTCTTCATAACACCGTTCCAGATGACTAAATCAAACATCTTTTTTTAAAACTTCTGAGGAAGGGTAACCATCAGTTCTAAGACAACTGCACATCAACCTGTTTTTCAGAGATATAATTCCTGGCTTTCCTTAGCCTGGCAAGCAGACTAACGTGAAAATATTTGTCTGGAATCGCTCCATTTGTCTCTGTACAGCCTTGGCCAACGCTATGACTAACCAATCGCCTTTCCTTAGCCCATTCTGTTGTCTCCACCCTCTCCACCGAGCAATGGAACGTCATTCAAGTACATTCAAGTATCATGAAGAAGTCCATTTGCTCACAACTTTTCAGTGGAAAACCATTTTAACATTCTAACCACCATGGAAACCATTCAAACATTCTAAGCGCCATGAAACCATAGGGCATGCTCAATGGCTCCAACATTTTGCTACAGTTTCCTGATAGTAGCAAAAGCGTAATGTAGCAAAACGTTCTGCAACAGACTTTCTTCTTGTATGTTTGCTATTGTTTGGTAGGTGTGCTCGACCAAATATCCAATTGGCAAAGATGTTTCCTTTGACAAACACCATTTCTCACTGTCAAGTGTTCTAGTCTTGGTAGTGTGTAAAATGCCTAGTTATTGGATACTCCGCAGAGTTCACCAAAGAGTATCCAATCACTGGGCTTTTCATGCACTACCAAGGCACAACCAGACGTTCAGCGCATTTCTGTTTAAGAAAACATGTTGCAACACTGACCACAGCCCTAACCTTCATGGATTCCACTGCAACATCCTAACCTCCATTGGCAACAACGGTAACCTTCTTACCTCCATGGAAACCACCTCTGCTCATAAGCACCTCCCAGTCGGAGCCGGCCCCCAGCAGCGCATCCAGCGCTATCATTGGTGCGTCGTGGCCGCTACGTCCCGCCCACCCGGACAGGCTGAAGCTCTTATAGGCCACGTCCCTTTCGGCTGGCCCATATTGGTCAGGCCAGACGGCGGGGCCGATGCCTGTGGAGAGGCCTCTGAGGTCCAGGTACCTGCATGGAGAAAACAAACACCACTGTATTACGGCCGCTATTGCATGAGGCATTCACACATCTACCTGTAGTTATGCATACAGTACAAGGGCCATGTGGGTGTGTGCGTGTGTGTGTGTGTGTGTGTGTGTGTGTGTGTGTGTGTGTGTGTGTGTGTGTGTGTGTGTGTGTGTGTGTGTGTGTGTGTGTGTGTGTGTGTGTGTGTGTGTGTGTGTGTGTGAGTGAATGAGAGAGAGAGTATGAGTATATGTAAACCAGACACTATTACAAGAGATTTTCACATATCTAGTCACACACACACACACACACACACACACACACACACACACACACACACACACACACACACACACACACACACACACACACACACACACACACACACACACACACACACACACACACTGTGTGTGTGAGTGTGTGTGTGTGTGTGTAAGAGAGGGGGTGATGGCATTGTGTGTGTGAGAGTGTGTGTGTGTGTGTTTCCTACATACAAACCATTGCCACTTCTCCTCAAAGTAGCCCCAGTCCCTCTCGCACTCCTCCACCGCACAGCCTCGAGACTTCACAAACTCCCTTGCGATTGGACAAGCTTCCTTCACAAGTCCCACCCCCCAGCTCTCCATTGGTCGACGCTGCACGGCGTAGGCGACAAAGAGGGCGGAGGCTACTGCTCCAAGGAATCCGATTGGGTGAGGGTGGGTCATGCGGCCGGTTTCCACGGCAACCGCCACCAGTGACGACAGCTGATCGGGACGTGGGTATCTGGGAAGTTAAAAAAAGCATAAAAAATAGTTCAGGTAACTAGTTCAGGTAACTACTAACAGTCACTGTTTCCCTTTAGAATCCATTACTGTATGTATGGAACAATGCAACATAATGAAACGCTCACAAGTTGGGAAGTAACCTATATAGTGTTAGGATGAGGTCACTAGAGAACAGAATTCAAAAATGCTTTAATTATTTGTAACTTCATGCCAGATGCTTTGGATAAATAAATCCGCTAAAATCAAGAATTGGACACCATGCTCTCTGACTCTTTAAAAAGAACACGCTGGATTCTAGCCAACACATAGTACGGTTGGAAAATGATTTTGAAATGGGTTTACAACGTTTGGAACAAAATGGCTAAAATCCAACAATAGTGAACAATTGGACATTGCAGACACAACCATATCTGTTCAATTCATTTGGATCGAATCCTACCCTTACATACAGAAATCTATGATTGAATTGCCTGTAGTCCTTTATTGCATGCCGTACCATCTGAGGCACGCTGTAATAGTCATTGAAAGGTTAACTACCATTCTCTACTCTTACATAACACAGGGCCTTTAGTAATGCACTACGACTCTGTCATTGCCCTTCTGTTAACAACAAATTTATAATGCTGTGTTTTAACGGGTTAAGCAAGGCACCTAGTAATACAACATTGCTCCAGGGACTGTAACCAATACCCTGAGTGTACAGTGTGCATGCATCTGTGTGCGCTCCATGTAAAACTCAGAGGCCTACCGTGTGTGTGTGTGTGTGTGTGTGTGTGTGTGTGTGTGTGTGTGTGTGTGTGTGTGTGTGTGTGTGTGTGTGTGTGTGTGTGTGTGTCCGTGCTCACCTGAGTCCGATGCACATGGACCTCATGGCGGCTCCGCAGCCAGTTCCCTCTGGGTTGTAGGCCACCCTGTACCCCCCCTCGGTGCCTGGCTTCAGCTGCGACACCCCTGCAGAACACACACATACACACACACCATTAAACATCCCCACTGCCGGCCAGTCCATCCCCACAACCACTAAACACTATGGGACCAATTCAAACTAGTAACCTCTCCTTTCGCTTGTTGCCTCGTGATGCTAGGCAAGACTAACCAGATTTACATCATCTGTCTGCGTTCAGGAACTACACGCGGGGGCGTTCCCTTTCCTCTCACAGCCGAATACCAGGCGACGGGAGTCAGGTAAAGGCAAGACAACATTGATGCTAGAAAAGCTTTATTCAATATCTTGCAAAATCACAATTCAAATCTCATTTTCAGTCAGGATAGTGAAAGTTGCTCTGTCCAGGCTCTGTCTGACAGCAGGGAAACTTATTTTTTCACCACAGAGGTGGAGCATTATTGAAGCACGAGGCCACAACTAAAAAGGAGAGGACACAAGGTACTAGTTTGAAGTGTATCCCATATCTACGGTGCCTACTGTACATTACCCAGAATGCTGGAGGGTCCTGGCTTCCTGCCCTCCATATCCTTCATGGCCTCCACATACCTGGCCGCCACATCATGGTACAGCTCCTCTTCCTCCTTACCTGCAGGGGGCAGAATACAGGACGCATGGCATCACTCTGATTACACAACATTACACACACTGGGTGCGTTCCAATATGGGACCTTGCTTCCTCCACTTGTGCTTGTGGCCTCGTACTAGGAAGTAATATGTCATGATGACATCACTGACTACAGCATTATAATTCAATATCTTGAAAAAAAGCTCAATCGTAAAGTCTTTTTCTCAGTTGCAATTGGGATGGTGAATGAAAAACAGTCCCCCAAAAGTTGTTGTGGCTAGGCTGACAGCTGGGAAACTTTATTGTTTTCTCCACAGAGGAGGGGTCAGGAGGCGGGGCAAGTTCACAAGCCCAAGTGGAGGAAGCAAGGTCGTTGGAACGCACACACTTAGCCTAGTAAACTAGCCGGTCAATTTTTTTTTACCTGCGACTGGTCTAGCCTTGAGCCATAGCCGTGAACTCCCAAACTGCCCTGAATCTGGCAAACCAATCACAAGGCAGATATTTGTTTTGAATCAAAAGCAGGTGAGGTTTTGAGGGAGTGGCGACGAAGCCCACGATGCTGGGAACAACATGAAAGATGGCGCTGATTGGTCAGAGCGTTGGCCTATAGGCACAGACATGGTTTGATGTATCATTCATCGGGGCCAGACTAAATTAAACATCCAATCTCACATTTAGTCTGGTTTATCAGGCCTACACACACTACCTCTCCCTTATCAGGCCACCACATCTTGGCACAGCTCCTTACCCTCCTTACATATAGAGTAAACAGGACATGGCAATACGCGCGCACACACACACACACACACACACACACACACACACACACACACACACACAC
The DNA here is from genome assembly GCF_034702125.1 of Engraulis encrasicolus. Taxonomy (NCBI): domain Eukaryota; kingdom Metazoa; phylum Chordata; class Actinopteri; order Clupeiformes; family Engraulidae; genus Engraulis; species Engraulis encrasicolus. The sequence goes on from NC_085873.1 coordinate 25,150,265, forward strand.
ACACACACACACACACACTAGGGGTGTAAATAAAAATCGGAATATATCGATGCATTGATCCTAAGGCCGACAATTTAATTGAATCACATCGTATCGTGGGGCATCCCTAAGTATCGAAAATAATCGAAGCGTTGGCCCTTATCCAATGCCCTAGCTCCGTAATGTAAAAGAAGTGGAAAAGTAACTGAAAAAAATGTAATCGAATCGCATCGTATTGTGGAGAATTGTTAAGTAATCGAAAATAATTGAATCCCTGCTTCAAGAAATCCATACTGTATCGTATTGTCATGAAGGCTGTGATTTATACCCCTAACACAAACACACACACACACACACACACACACACACACACACACACACACACACACACACCGGAAACCAGCAAACAAAGTTTGTAAGTTTATGCCTGTGCCACCAGATGCTAGTTTTTCTGGCTTCAAATTAGGGGTCGACCGATACAGGTTTTTAAATAGCCGATGTGATACCGATTTTGTTTTCATCACCCTTGGCCGATACCCGATTTCCGATACCCGATATTTGGGGCCGATATGTCCCATAAATATGATATGGCCGACAAATATTCCAGGTCTCAAGTTAAAAATTAAACATTATCAAATTGAGGTAGAATTTGTAACATTTAAGCACTCACTCTAACAATCAAGTAATGTCTAACAATCAAGTAATAAAAAAATAAAGTGTCTTGGTGCTTTTAAAAAAAACCTGAATGACATAAAATAATAAATATTGTGTATCGGCCAAAACCACACGCGTATCGGCCGATACGATACACTTAAAAAATGCAAATATCGGCCCGATATCGGTTAGATATATATTGGTCTATCCTACGCATGCATACACACATAGACACACGTATGCATACACACATACACAAACGACGTATGCATACACACATACACACACGCATGCATACACACACACTTAGACGCATGCATGCATACACACATACACACACGTATGCATACACACATAGGCTACATACACACATACACACACGCATGCATGCACACACACACTTAGACGGATGCATGCATATCCTACGCATGCATACACATGCATGCATACACATGCATGCATCCTACGCATGCATACACACATACACACACATATGCATACACACATACACACACGCATGCATACACACATAGACACACGTATGCATACACACATACACAAACGACGTATGCATACACACATACACACACGCATGCATACACACACACATGCATACACACATACACACACGCACGCATGCATACACACAGAGACGCACGCATGCACACTAATGAGGTGATCGCTCGTCTCGACCACACACCC
>NC_085873.1:25169099-25171599 GCF_034702125.1 Engraulis encrasicolus
GAGAGAGAGAGAGATAAAGAGAGAGAGAGAGACGAGAGAGGAGAGAGGAGAGAGAGAGGTCCAGTGTTAATGTAACGATTTAACTTCTCTCTCTCTCTCTTTACTGTAGCCATGGACTTAACAGGGGTGCATGGGTTCTGTAATGTTTTCCAGCACTGTTATATGCATAGTGCTCTGGCTCATGCGCGAACTTTGTTGTGTATAAGAGACAGCATTCTCTTGTTGCTGGTGCTTCGCATCTAAAAAGTTACCGCCCAAGAACATTGCCTCGCCGGGCAGAGAGAGAGAGAGAGAGAGAGAGAGAGAGAGCGCTCCTATGCAGTGTTAACGATTTAACTTCTCTCTCTCTCTCTTTACTGTAGCCGAGTAAGTACATTTTATTTATAGATTTACATGTTTAAATCAACAAAAAACAAATAGGCTATTTAAAATAGGCTAGACAAAACCGTTCAAATGAACATATTTAAATAGACAAAACCGTTAAAATGAGCATGAAAAAAGCTGATTCTAAGAAAACCCGTTAAAATGAGCATTAAAAAATCTGATTTACATTTCTAATATAGGCAGACTGAAGGGACCTTTAGTTGAAACCTAAGGATCTTTAGTTCAATTTTAAGGACCTTTCGTTGGCTTTTGCGGTAGACGGACCATCCTCGACTAAAGATCCCCAGCCTTATACTAATGGTCCAACGTTTTGTTCGAATGGTCCCCTCTCACCAATTCATTCGACGAAAAGACCTGATACGGTTTCCATTGGCCACTACATCTTGGAATCACTGTACCTCTACAGCTGCGTCCCCACCCCCCCCGATGTGTGTGTGTGTGTGTGTGTGTGTGTGTGTGTGTGTGTGTGTGTGTGTGTGTGTGTGTGTGTGTGTGTGTGTGTGTGTGTGTGTGTGTGTGTGTGTGTGTGTGTGTGTGTGTGTGTCTGTGTCTGTGTCTGTGTGTTTTTCTGTGTGTTTTTGTGTGTGTTTGTTTGTGTGTGCGCGCGTATGTGTGTGTGTGTGTGTGCGCACGCACGCGCATGTGTGTGTGTGTGTGTGTGTGTTTGTGTGTGTGCATGTTATAACACAATGATGTACAACAAGACAATCTTTATGTTTTCATCTAATTTTCCTTCGGAATTGCACAGGCTTTATATATTTGCCCATTTCCGCACTGTATGTTATTACATACAGTGCATATTGTGTGTGTGTGTGTGTGTGTGTGTGTGTGTGTGTGTGTGTGTGTGTGTGTGTGTGTGTGTGTGTGTGTGTGTCTTATATCACAATCATGTACAATAGGGCAACTTTTATGTTCTCATGTCCATTCTTCGGAATTGCACAACCTTTATATTTATTTCCCATTTCCATTACATACCATACGTACTCTCTCTCTCTCTCTCTCTCTCTCTCTCTCTCTCTCTCTCTCTCTCTCTCTCTCTCTCTCTCTCTCTCTCTCTCTCTCTCTCTCTCTCTCTCTCTCTTTGTGAATGTGTGTATGTGCGTGTGTGAGTGTTTATGGGTGACAGAGAGGGAGGCCAGAGAAATGTTCTATGCAACCTTTCATTATGTTTCATCGTCTGTATTCATGACTGTATTGCAAACACTGTGTGCGTGTCTGAGAGGTTGTGCTGGTGTGTGGGTGCATGTGTGCAGAGAAATACTGGTAGCATTGTCCATGTTCATCCTCCTACTGTAAAAAAAAACCTTCATGCAAACAATTCATATTCATGTACGCAATTCATATTCACATTCTTATTCCATTGCCCATAACTCATAAAAAAACCAATAACTCCGCTAACAAAACCAATTGTGTGTCTGTGTGTGTGTGTGTGTGTGTGTGTGTGTGTGTGTGTGTGTGTGTGTGTGTGTGTGTGTGTGTGTGTGTGTGTGTGTGTGTGTGTGTGTGTCTGTGTGTGTGTGCGTGTGTGCGTGCGTGCATTGCATAGGTGCGTAGGTGTCCATGTGCGCATCGGCAGGTGCAGGGACGGATGAAGATGGCCTGGGGCCCCTAGGCTACAAGTTGTTGTGGACCCCCCCTCCCACGGAAGGCAAATTTCACGAACATTTACTTAGACAGTGTCATAATTATGAGCTAGGAATTAAGGATAACATTTCTACCAACGACAGATTCATTTCTCAGTCTTGCATTTTTTCCACTTTTGGCCAATCAGGGGCGTTCTGGCAGGTGGGGGGCCCTAGGCTGCAGCCATATCTAGTCTGTACATTAATCCGACCCTGTGCAGGTGTGTTCGTGTGTTTTTGTAGTACCAGACACATTCATAATCCTGTACACAGTTCCACAACTCATATATAACCAAAAGCAATTCATATTTACAGTCCTAGTACAATACACCTAGCTCATGAATCCCCAATAAAAAACATCACTAACAAAGTCAATCATCAGTCCACAGACAATCCTGCATGACCAGTCCCAGTGCAGTGCTATGAAGGAAACACAGACACACAGACACACAGACACACAGACACACAGACACAGACACAGACACAGACACAGA
>NC_085873.1:25184099-25189099 GCF_034702125.1 Engraulis encrasicolus
CCTCTCCCTCCCTCTCTCTCTCTCTCCCCACTTCTCTCCCACTCTCTCCGTTCTCCACTCTGTTGCATGCGCGGTCTCTGCCACCTGTTAGTTGTGCGCTGGGCTCTCGGAGCGGCTAGCGGCTGGACTTAGTGAAGCGAGGAGCTCTCAGAACGATTGCAGCTGGCCGATCTGATCTGAGCTGACCACGAGATCCCTGCTTAAAGAGAGAGCTAGTTGGACTTTGGAACCTGTGGGGATCTGCCGGATCATTGGGATCGCGCAAAGGGTTAGTATTGGGATCACTGGTGCAAGATCTCCGACAGACCATAGTTGGACTTTCAGTGGACTTGGAACTGTTGGAATCTGTGAAATCTACAGTAACTGTGCTGGGCTTGGACTCTATTCTGTGATCATTGTGGGTTCGAGGATCTCCTTTATCTCTGAACGGGGTTGCTTTGCATGTTGGATCTGTGAGCTCTAACTGGGTTGGACTGGTCTCCTCTGTACGTTCCTGGTGGAATTCGAGGATCTACTGCCTTGTACTCTTAGCTGTGTTGTAGGATTGAGCTGATCTGGTGGGATCGAGCTGAAGTGGACCTGGGTGATCTAGTGGGATCTCGCTTGACTAGATATTGTGATCTGTTGGATCCAGTGGGGGAAAGCTGCACTGGAAAGGGGGGGTTCTGTTGCTGCTGTATGACGACTGCCACCACTGGAGCTATCAAACAGGTAAGTCTGAGATGCGCTCTCTCTCGCTCTCTCTCGTGATCTATTTTTCAACCCTGGTGCAACCACATAGCCTTAAAACTCTTTCTCTTTCTCTTTTTTCTCTTTCTCGTCTATCTTTCTTTCTTTCCTTGTGTCTTCTATCTTTTCCCTTTTCATCTTACTCCTCCCTCTATTTCTCCATCTCTCCATCTCTCCATCTCTCCATCTCTCTCTCTCTCTCTCTCTCTCTCTCTCTCTCTCTCTCTCTCTCTCTCTCTCTCTCTCTCTCTCTCTCTCTCATTAAGCTCTATCGCTCCTTTAATCATGTCTCCTAGGGCAGTGTAGGCGCTCTCATCTTATCGTCTCTCAGGCTGTCACCTACACTACCTCTGCAACTCTCTATTCCTCTTTTTCATTTCTCTATGACTCTCTCTTTCTCACCCTGCATTTCTCTATCCCCCGGTCTTTCTCTGTGTCCGTCACCTACACCACCGCTGGCACTCTCCTTCTTTTTCTCTTTTCATCTTTCTATCCCTCTCTTTCTCTCTAGGCTATATTTCTCTGATAGCACCAGCAACATCTCTCCCTCTCTCGTCATTGCTCTTTCGCTATCTCTCTCTCTCTCTCTCTTTCTCTCCCTCTACATTTCTCTATCCCCCGGTCTTTCTATGTCGCTTTCCCTCGCTGTCACCTACACCACCGCTGGCACACTCTTCCTCTCTCTGCATTGCTCCATTGCTCTCTCTCTCTCACTCTCTCATTTTTAATCTCTTTTAAACTCTTTCTCCAACCCCTCAACTTTTACCTCTGTCTTTCTCCATTTTCCTATCCCTTTCCCTCCCCCAAAATGTCTCTTTCACTTTCTCTTTCTCACTATTCTTGTTTCTCAGTGGTTCCCAAACTTTTTTCTGCTGGGACTCACTTTTGGACCCAAGATTATTTCCGCAACACACCACCATTACATTTCCAAACCATTTGTCTCTTAATTGCTAAATTCTAATGTGAAATTCAAAGGAAAAGTAAGTACATTTATTTACGTAGGCTACAGATGAATACTATTACTAAGCTATGAAATGGTTATATTCTATAAAAGCTTATATTCAAGGTTTTATGCAAAAAAAATCCCTTTTGTCCGTGATCCCGTGACTAGGGGTCCCGACCGCCAGTTTGGGAACCACTCCTGTATCTCTCTATCCCTCTCAGCGTGTCACCATACTACACTACTGCTGTCACTCTCTTTCTCTCTTCATTCCTCTATCATTCTTTCTCTCAGTCCGTCACCTATACTACCCCTGGCATTCTCTCTCTATCCTCCCTAATCTATCTAGCCCTCTATTCTATTTCTCTCTTCATGTCTTCATCCCTCGCTTCCATTTCCACTCTCTCTTGTTTTTTCTATTTTTATTTCTCTCTCTCGTTCTCTCTCTCTCTCTCTCTCTCTCTCTCTCTCTCTCTCTCTCTCTCTCTCTCTCTCTCTCTCTCTCTCGCTCTCTCTCTCTCAGTCTCTCAGTCTCTCAGTCTCTCTCTCTCTCTCTCTCTCTCTCTCTCTCTCTCTCTCTCTCTCTCAGTAGCCCCGCCTCTTGCTGTCCTCTCTCTGCTATCCTTCTTCTCCATGCATGTCATCTTTCCTCAGTGTCGATGTGTGTTTAAGTGTCTGTTAAATGGCATCATCTGCTTGTGCTCCAGATAACAAACTAGTCAACAAATTAGAAATTGTATTTTTGTATTACATTTCGCTTATCCCTATTATTTCTTAATTTCTCCTCGTTTCCTTCTCTTTCTGAGAATTTAACTTCTCGCTGTCTGAAAGACACTGTCTTTTCTTTCTGTATTTTTTTCCACAGTGGCCTTCTTTTTCCTCTCTCTCTCTGTCTTTTCTGTTATTACAATAATGTATGTGTGTTCTCGTTCTGTATTTTTTGTACAATGTCTACTTTACTCTTTTCTTTACCTTATCTAGCCGATGCAGCTTGTGCAATCTTATGCTGCGGTACACTTTGTCGTGTGTAAATTGTAACTCAGCGTTCACCTGCAGTGAACGCACACTGGCACACTGGCACACACACACACACACACACACACACACACACACACACGCACACACACACACACACTGAAGCATTACAATGTAGCTACAGGTTATATTGCTGAAACCCGGTCTTGTCCATAATCATACAGACAGCCTGCTATTTCCTCAGGGGCAGGCTGAACAGTACAATTAGGTTAGTAGGAGACAATGTAGTCTAGTAACACTAGGAGGAAACACTACAGCACTAGAGTCTACTGTATATAAACACTGTTTCATTAGTTCACTCTCTGAAATTTGGATTAAGCGTATGCATAAATCTTCGTTCTCGACTTCTCGTGATCGTGCCGCTCTCGCAGGAGAGTGGCTGTCCACACGATGGACTGATCATCAAAGTGCTTCATGGGGTCCGCAGGCACCACTGCACTCAAGAAGCTGAGATAGATTACGTGGCGTATTGGGCAAGATCGCTGGCCATGGTTCTGAAGTACTGCCACAGCTGAGAAATGTCTATGCAGCAAACATTCTCAAACGTGGGAGTACGGGGTGCCACTGAGAGCTCGGGCAGTATCTGTGCCCGCAGATATGTGCGAACTCTGAGTGGACACCCCCCGGCAGATGATGGTTGGAGAGCAACTGAGAGGAAGCTAAGACACCTGACGAATCGAACGAACAGAGGCGGAAGGGAGTCAAAAGCGGCGGTGGCGAGAAAGAACATTTATGACTGGAGACAGGTGAGCGGAGAATAAATGCTGTAGTTAATCAATGGGCGTTCCAAATTCCAGTGCGTAGAAATTCCAACAAAAGACGGTAGAGCGGAGAATGAGATGCAGCTGGTTAAATAGGCGTGCCTATCATTTCGCGCTGAATTCAGGCGAATGACAGTTGAGTGGAGAACAGAATGTAGGTGGTAAATAAGGCATGCCAAATTTCATTACTCTTCTCTCAAACTTTCGTTTTTAACAAAACGTGCATTACATACATAGAAATGTGATTCTCAAACTGTGGGCCAGGGCTGAAGGTATTCCAAGTGGGCCTTGAAATAATAATTTCCTAATAATCAAAATAATATTTGTGTGTGTGTTGTTGTTGTTGCTGCTGTCTATTTATTTATTTATTTTTAGTTTTATTGTTTATTAGGTCAGAGGTGGGCCCCAAACATTTGTGAAAATGAGCCCCAAATTGAAAAAGGTTGGGAACCCTTGGGTTAGATAACTAAGGTTTTTGAACATAGTCTAGATTAGAAAAGCACACATACATAGATTATTGAACACCCATCTATACAGTCAATTCCATCAGATTAATTGCTATACCGTCTACAAACAATCATATATCATTAGGATAAGGAAAAACTCAATTGAAACATATACTAGACCAGAAACGCCAATAGAGACTTACATTATCAATCAAGGAAATCACAGTCTTCACAAACACAGTAAAATTAAATTAGGATTGAGAGCAGTGCACAAACACTGTTAGATTAGAACAGAAAATTGAATCTACTGTTAGTTAAGTGTGAAGTTAGATCTACACAGTCTACACAAACAAAGTCAGATTGTTACGGAATTATGTAAACACTCTTAGACTAGAATAGCACATAGTCCAAACAAGCACATCAGGGAGACGGTTTAGCTGTTCATGAATCACCTCTTGGCTGCCTGTTTTCCCCTCCTAGTGGGGGAGTGGGTGCATCTGACGAACGAGTGAAAGCGCACACACACATGTGCGCGCACACACACACACACTCTCTCTCTCTCTCTCTCTCTCTCTCTCTCTCTCTCTCTCTCTCTCTCTCTCTCTCTCTCTCTCTCTCTCTTTCTGTGTTGGGCTTGGGCTTGTGTTTGGTCTGCCATCAGCTGTGTGTATGTGTTGATGGATGCTGGCATGTTACTGACTGTTGAAGCGTAACACATCACCACACCCCCTCCCCCCCCCCCCCCACACACACACACACACACACACACAGAGCAACAGAAAAAAGATTATTTCTGACTCACACATGAACGTAGACGTACAGTGTGCCCGCACACGCACACACACACACATTTCATTTGAACCTAAATCTGTCCATTTTGGGAGAGCACCAACATTTATTCGTTCTAGCTATCAGCACTCAGCCCTGACCCAAACAGCATTACTGATCTATTACACACACACACACACACATGCACACACGCACGCACGCACGCACGCACGCACGCACGCACGCACGCACGCACGCACGCACGCACGCACGCACGCACGCACGCACGCACGCACGCACGCACGCACGCACGCACGCACG
>NC_085873.1:25196599-25199099 GCF_034702125.1 Engraulis encrasicolus
TGTGTGTGTGTGTGTGTGTGTGTGTGCGTGTGTGTGTGTGCGTGTGTTCATGATACATTTCCTTATCCTGACTAAAGGCTCCGCTTGAGTATCAGCTTTTGGATAGTTGTTTTCAACTCAAAGAAATACTCAGTGCGGGGCTTCGCACTGCAATTTATTTCTCACTATCATATTATATATTTATATTCTGTACCTTTTTTATGTTTCTTGTACATGTATACATATTTTTCAATTGCATGTGTGTATCTGCCTGTACCTCGAGTCACACTCAAGCCAACAGCCACAAGCACACAAACACTCACTGATGTGTCCTGACAAACTCTGTCGCGCTCTTTACAATATAATTTTATTGTACTTTTACACATTTATCAAAATCAATTTAGTCACAGGTATTATCAGGGTTGGTCAGGCCCCTTTCTCATGGTTACATCAGCCATGGATGCTGGGATGGGTACCGACCTTACAAATGTCCTATTGTGCGTGTGCGTGCGCGCGCGCGTGTGTGTGTGTGTGTGTGTGTGTGTGTGTGTGTGTGTGTGTGTGTGTGTGTGTGTGTGTGTGTGTGTGTGTGTGTGTGTGTGTGTGTGTGTGTGTGTGTGTGTGTGTGTGTGTATGTGTGTGTATGTGTGTGTGTGTGTGTGTGTGTGTGTGCAGGCCCACCGACCGGTGGTGGTGTGGTGGATGGGGTGTGTGTCATCTCCTCTGGTGGAGGGAGAGGGAGAGGATCACCAACGACTTTCTTAATAGCGATGGTGGTGTCCTAGCCAGCTTAGCACGCAATAGTCGCCTCTCTCAAGGAGATTGCGGAACTCACTAATTCGACGCCCTTTCAGTACTTACGTCTTACGTCATACGACCCTAACCTAAACCTAAACCTAACCCTAACCCTAATCTTAACCTTAACCCTGACCCTAACCCTAACCCTAAATCACTTGTTTGAAATGTTTGATGACCATGTGACGTACCACGTAAGTACCGAAAGGGCGTCAAACTAGTGGGTCCTGGAGATCGCATCCAGGTAGCTTCCAACTGTGACACCTGACCCCGACCCTTACAGGCTAGAGGTTGTTCGGTCCCCCTGTGTGGTGTGCACAGCAAATTCTGCAGTGTTCATTCAACACTTTGAGAGTTGATTTGAGCTTATTTGGACATAAATGAACTCTTTAAGTGTTGAACCAACACCGCAAAATGTACTGTGTGGAGATGTCAGTGTGTTGTCTATCAGTGTACTAACTGGCCCTTTCCATGTGCAAGCCTTCAACATTGTCAAAGTAATTTACACTCACACTCGTGTTACGTATTTATATGAAATGTATTTTGTTGGCATTCAATCTGTGTGTAATTTCTGAATAAATGTAGAATTGCATGGATAGAGCAATGTTATATTTTCAAAAGGCACAATTCTTTAGATTAGGCTACTATGGAATTGTATGCTTCATTGTGAGCTACTGGTACCAATGCTATTTTTCATGTATAGACATTTGTGGGGAATTTCATACATAGCATATCCATGTGTGAGTCAGAGTAGTATTTTCAGCCTGGGGTGTGGATTTAGAAAGGGGGGCCCCATTCTGAGATTTTTCTCCCGGGCCCAGCCAAAGCTGTCAGCACACCCTGTGTGTGTGTGTGTGTGTGTGTGTGTGTGTGTGTGTGTGTGTGTGTGTGTGTGTGTGTGTGTGTGTGTGTGTGTGTGTGTGTGTGTGTGTGTGTGTGTGTGTGTGTGTGTGTGTGTGTGTGTGTGTGTGTGTGTGTGTACGCATGTGTGTGCGTGCGTGTGTGCGTATGCTTTGAAGGGGGCAATTTGGAAATGAAAGTCTCCTCAGCCCATCTCTTTCTTTCCGTTTAGACTGTTCTTCTCATCTCATTTTTCTTCATCTCTCCTATCTTTCTTCTTGCACTCTTCTTTTGTGCCCTACGTGGGGTCCAGACACTGCTCTCCACTGAAATGTTCTGAAAACTGGCTACATATCTTTCTCTTCTTTTTCTCGTTCTCTCATTCTTTTGCTTTAATATATATATCTCTCTCTCTCCCTCTCTCTCTCTATCTCTCTTTCTCTGGCTCTCTCTCTAATAGCAATATAATATCTTCCTTTTCTTTCTTTCTTTCTTTCTTTCTTTCTTTCTTTCTTTCTTTCTTTCTTTCTTTCTTTCTTTCTTTCTTTCTTTCTGTCTGTCTGTCTGTCTGTCTGTCTGTCTGTCTGTCTGTCTGTCTCTCTCCCTCTCCAAAGAAGCTGACAGGTGCAAACAAAAAGGTCAGTTGTGTAGGGGCCAGGGAGATCAGGGAGATCAGATTCTAGTGTTGGGTAGAGGGGTCCTTTCTGATGACTTTGTCCTGGGCTCAGCCAAAGCTGTCGTCAGCCCTGGCCCTCTCTGCCGTTCTGTCCTCTCCTCTCCTATCCTCTCCTCTCCTCTCCTCTCCTCTCCTCTCCTCTCCTCTCCACTCCTCTCCTCTCCTATCCTCTGGGTCCTGCTGTTTGCTTTGATATCCAGCACACCCCTG
>NC_085873.1:25204099-25211599 GCF_034702125.1 Engraulis encrasicolus
CAGTCAAATCCACAACAAAAAAACTTTCTCCATTCTAATGGATGAACAGTCAATAGGACGTAACAGCGAATCACTGAATTGTCTCGCCTTGCCTCGCTTCATTGATCTCGCTTCCATGTGTCCCTACACTGTGAAAAATAAAAGTTGGCTTCAACTCAAATTTTCAAAGCTTTTTTAAGTGACACGTTTCAATGTAGGGCCTATAACTTTAGGTTTTGGATTACTATTACTAAGTCGAGTCTACCAACATAACACATATGACATATTGGGTACTGTACATAATAGCCTATGCCTTAACACAGAATAACCTTGAAGAGGATTGTGATAATGGTGAGAGGATAATTGTTACTATAGGTTGTTGGGTCAAGGTTTAAGAGAGGGTTATGATTCTGATGTTGGGACAAGGTTAGTGACTGCTCACAGTGACAGCACAACACACTGGGTAACAACAGCTGCCATCTTCCACCCAATGTTGTAACTAGTGGGAAATGACACAATAAAATGTACAACAGCAAGAGAAAATAACGTGTGTGTGTGTGTGTGTGTGTGTGTGTGTGTGTGTGTGTGTGTGTGTGTGTGTGTGTGTGTGTGTGTGTGTGTGTGTGTGTGTGTGTGTGTGTGATCTTGACAGACAGAAATGGAATTAAGGGCACATAGTATGCAGGCGGAAGGAGTGAAGATGATGTGCGCGTGCACACACATATATATTAGCAATCTGTGACATATAATATAAACATATGTGGATACCATACAGATTGTGTGTGTGGGCATGTGCGTGGGCGTTTCCGAACCACAGATGTTTCCAGAGAAGATAGACCTCTTAAGATTCAATTGAAACACACACACACACACACACACACACACACACACACACACACACACACACACACACACACACACACACACACACACACACACACACACACACACACACACACACACACACACACACACACACACACACACACACACACACACACACACACAGTTGACAAATGAAACCAAATCGACTCAGAATTGACTTCTTGTTTTTTCACCCCCGCTGCTTGTTAACAGCAGGCTGTTGCTTGACAGATCACCTCCCCACAATTCATTGAGGTTATTAGGGCTTGGGGGGACCCAGGTCTATCACAACCAGGCAAGCAATCTAGGCAATTGCTTGGGGCCCCAATCTGACAGGGGGAGCCTGGTAATGACTAGTTGTATGTAAATTACAGTAGCGATGGCAACTTTGTGACTGTGGCAGCACCTCTGAAAATTCAATGACGGAAAACCAGTAGTTTGAAGAGAGGTAAAGTCCTTCTTTGCCTGGTGTCCTGAAATATCTTGAAACAGCCGTGGAGGGTTGTGTTATGATATGCAGAACACATTTTGGTGATTATTTTGGTATTATCACCCGGTGAGCAGACGGTACGTGGTGTTCTGATTGGCTGAGCAGGTGTCCTTTATTCCCCGGTAGCAGGACACCTACGATGTCATGCGGGCGTCCAAGTTGCTTCTTTTCTAACTTTTTGGCGAAGTGCCATTACTAGTTCTATCGCATGTGGTTGTCTAGTCAAGACCGCGTCGTTAGTTCTATCGCATCTGGTTGTCTAGTCAAGACCCTGTTGCTAATTCTATCGCATCTGGTTGTCAAGTCAAAATCCCAGTCGTCAATTCTAGCAACATTCAACCCCAACGTTCTGCGTGCGTCCTTAGATGCCTCCGATAGAGGCGCGTCTCACTAGATTAGGAAGTGGTGCCCATAGCAACGTACCAAGCGCAGTGGTGAATCTACCTTCTCACGAAGCCTTAGATCAACATATGAATAAATTAATACTTAAATGCTGGTAACCTGGTGATAAGCGGAATAGCGGCCTTTGAGGTATCCCGATATCAAGGGAAAATGGACTTGGCGAAGCGAACAGCCCTTCGGCTGCGCAGCCCTTCGGCTGTTTAGAACGCTCCACCTCGTCCATTATTTCCCTTGATATCGGGACACCTCGTCGTCCACTATTCCATACTTATTATATGGTTGTGACGTCATCTGTCGAATGCTCCATTCATTTCAACGGGGCTCCCCAACGTTCGGACGTCTGTTATTTTTCGATAACAGACGGGTTGGTCTATAACAGACCGCTGTCAATGGCAACAAGACTTTTCACTGCTAAAGCGACTTTTCAACAAGACTCTAATCAGCTGCTGTGATAGACAGCACCCGTTGTCCTGGCTACCGCTGTCAATGGCAACAAGACGTTCACTGCTAAAGCCACTTGTATACAAGTCAGTGGCTAAAGCGAATGTTTCATATCACTCCGCAGGGGGTCCGGTCTTTTGTCACTCTAATCAGCTGCTGTGATAGACAACACCTGTCCTGGCTAGCCTACTGTACCTAGCTGTTGCCTAGCGGTGTTCGACAACGGCACTGTTTTGTTTTGCGCAGCAACAATCTTAACATTAAATAGGTCTAAAGAAATGTCCCCGCATGTGTGAATCATTTAAGTATATCCATATAATAAGCGGGTTAACTTTCGGCGAGTCGGTCGCTTTGTGGAATAGCAGCACTTCAGAGAGAACAAGACCCCTCCGCTCCGCGTCGGGGTCTAAAGATTCTCTCTGTCGTGCTGCTATTCCACGGTAGCGACCTTCTCGCCGAACGTTAACCCTTACTTATTTGCCATACTTGGACAGAGGATGATGATAACTTTGAGACATAGCCTGCACACACTATTTCACATACACTTTCAAAAACACTTTCCAATGCACACACACACGCACGCACGCATGCATGCACGCATGCACGCACGCACGCACGCACACACACACACACACACACACACACACACACACACACACACACACACACACACACACACACACACACACACACACACACACACACACACACACACACACACACACACACACACACACACACACACACACACACACACACAAATCCTCTCACGTCCTCTCCTCAGCCAGGCATGCCCAATTCAGAAACTGGTTTAGGAATACAAATGAGCAGCCCGTTCAAAATCTGTGTGCGTGCATGCGTGCATGTTTGTGCATGTGTGCGTGCGTGTGTGCGCGTGTGCGTGTGTGCGCGTGTGCACGTGTGCACGTGTGCACGTGTGCGTATGCTTGTGTATGCGTGTAATGATGAATACTCTTATCGTGAGTAGAGGCTCTGTGTGGATCTAAGGTTTTGGATATTTGTTTTCACCTAAAAAAGCTCAGTGGGGCTTCACAATCCAATTTATTTCTCACTATCATATTACAGTTCTTTTTCCATTGTTTACACACATTTTTGCCAAATCTCTGCACCCGAATTAGACTTCGTACTGCTCACACAAAATGCAAAACAGGCTCTTGGCATGCACAGAAATGAAACAGTTACACATTTGAAAAGGATGCACACAGGAAAAAGGAGTCAATTGTCCTGAGCCAAGGGACAAGAGGGGGCCCAGATCTGAGGGGGCCCTTCAGATGACACTGTCCCAGGCCTGGTCAAAGATGTCAGATGGCCCTGTGCACACATACACACTTCCTATCTTGTCTTGTTGTCAGTGTTTTTGTGCACTGAAATGTTTTGCCATGGATGTCACCGACATCACCAAGAATACGCTTCGAACAATGGCTACAGATGAATTAATAATTCAGAATGAAATATGGGGGGGGGGGTGTTGTTAAGCATGAAAATAAGGAGAGCTTTGTTAATATGTGTGGTAACACTTTATTTTAGGGACACATCTATTAGCACTAATACATACAATATTAATGCCTGTGTAAGTAACTTGTAAGGCATGTACTAAGCAAAATAAGACAGTTGTTAAGCATGTATTCACAAATGTCTTGTTCATGCCCAATTAGGGATTTATTACTAATATAACCTTAGTAAGGACCAGTAAGCCTATATTTCTATTTATTAGTAAGTAGTAAGTGGCAGAATACAAGTTGTATAAGCTCCCGACACACTGTGTGAACAAACCCTGAACAGTGTGAAAACAGATGCAGAATAAGGGTCCCTATTCTAAAGTGATGCATTGGTCAGCCCAGATGGCTCAGGGCCTCTGTTCTACCAAAGTCCTAGGGCCCCCACACCACCCAGGCCTGCACTACCTAGCCCCCCCGAACTACAAAGTGTAAGGGTATATCAAATAATTAATACATACCCTGCCGAATAATGTAGTTTCCTCTTGTTCATATCAATGAGGCGGAGGTAACAAGAGCCTATATATAGCAAGGATTGAACGTACACTTGTCAATGGCGGTGGGTTGGTGAGATGTAATTTTTTTTCATGTACCACTGAGTTTTAATTGTAAAAAAACCCCAAAATAAATGCAGAACATTAGAATAATAGTTTTGAAGCAAAACTAAACTACTCTTTTGTGATAATTAAAGGGACACTGTGTGAGATTTGTTGTTGTTAATTTCCAGAATTCATGCTGCCCATTCGCTAATGTTACCTTTTTCATGAAGACTTACCACCAGCATCAAATTCTAAGTATTCATTATGACTGGAAAAATTGCACTTTTCATACATGAAAAGGGGTATCTTCTCCATGGTCCGCCATTTTGAATTTCCAAAAAAATAGCCATTTTTAGCTGCAAAAATAACTCTAGTTGGACCATACTAGAAAATATTTGTTTATTACTTCGTAAACTTTCATGTTAAGATCAAATTTGTTAATAGGCAGCCCAGTTTCAATGAGCAGCATAGTTGCAGTACCTTTTTTGACCATTTCCTGCACAGTGTCCCTTTAAGTGAATGTTTGAGAGCATTAGCTTCAAGAAGTGCAGTGCATGATGGGTACGCAATCTAGGCCAACAGACAACCTACCCAGCTCTGAGCCTACGTCCTTAGCTCCTCCCCTCACTTGTGAAATTTAGTTGCTATCCAAACAATTTGCCATGTATGTAACAACAGAAATATTATCATTG
The DNA here is from genome assembly GCF_034702125.1 of Engraulis encrasicolus. Lineage (NCBI taxonomy): Eukaryota > Metazoa > Chordata > Actinopteri > Clupeiformes > Engraulidae > Engraulis > Engraulis encrasicolus. The sequence continues at coordinate 25,209,024 of NC_085873.1, forward strand.
CTGCATTGGCCATGCATTGCATTTCTGACTAAGGGCGTACCCATCATGCACTGCACTTCTTGTAGCTAAGTTTCTCAAACATTAACTTATTTATCAGAAAGGAATAGCTTAGTTTCGCTTCCAAACTATTACTCATCGTTATATTCTGCATTTATTGCAGGGTTTTTACAATTAAAACTAATTGGTGTATGAAAAAATTACATCTCACCACCCACCGTCATTGATAACTTTACGTCCAATCCTTGCTATATATTGCTTCCAATTACTCTTTGAACATAATGAGTAGAATAAGCGAGATCTTCATACCTACTGAGACTAATGTAAAATCTGAAATGTTCTTACACTTTGCTTCCCGGGGGGAACGTAGAGTGGGGGCCCTAGGTAGTGCGGGGGCCCTAAGCCATCTGGGCTGAGCAATGCATCACTTTAGAATAGGGACCCTTATTCCACATCTGTTTTCACACTGTTCAGGGTTTGTTCACACAGTGTACCAGGAGCTTATACACATTGTATTATGGCCCTTACTGCTTACACATAAATAGAAATCTAGGTCTACTAGGTCCTTACTAAGGTTATATTGGTAATAAATCCCTTATTGTGCATGAACAAGACATTTGTGAATACATGCTTAACAACTGTCTTATTTTGCTTAGTACATGCCTTACAAGTTACTTACACATGCATTAATATTTTATGTATTAGTGCTAATAGATGTGTCCCTAAAATAAAGTGTTACCATATGTGTTTGTTGTGTTTTGACAAATTATGGGTTCTAGTGTAAAAAAATGCATGATTGGTAAACATTGCTCAAGGAAGATATTTTAAATCTCTCTTTGCTCCACCCTCTCTCTCTTTCTCTCTCTCTCTCTCTCGATCTCTCTATCTCTCTATCCCTCCATCCAGCCTGATGACAGTGCGTAAGGGGAAGCGGATCCCCATCCAGGAGCACATGGCGATTGACGTCTGCCCCGGCCCCATTCGGCCAATCAGACAGATCTCTGCCTACTTCCCCCGCCTCTCGCCCACCTCATCGGTCTCCGATTCGCTGGCGCCTGGGCCGCTCGGCCTTCCGTCAGGCGGCGGCGCGGGGGGAGGGGGGCTGCTGTCGCCTCTGTCGCCGGGGGCAACGGGGGGAGCAGGCGGGACTTTGTCCATGATGAGTAGCATGGACACGTCGGTGGAGATTGACAGCGGCGACAGCGATGACAACAGTGAGTCACACACACACACACACACACACACACACATGCACGCACGCTTGCACGCACGTACGCACGCACGCACGCACACACACACGCACGCACGCACGCACGCACGCACGCACGCACGCACGCACACACACACACACTCACACACACACACACACACACACACACACACACACACACACACACACACACACACACACACACACACTAGGGCTGGTAAAATAATATTCGAGGTTCGAATATTATTTGAATATGGGAAAAATTTATTGATTCTCCTCCGTTAAGTGTCCATGGTGCGTCCCTTACTGGCCTGTGTGTAGCTGCTGCAGTCACATGTCACAACAAGGAAGCAAGGACTGCGAGTTGCTTTGTTGATAGAGAGTAGCTTCGTGCAGATTGTTTTGACATTTGAGTTCTTATTGCTGTTCGAACCGCATTGTAAGAAGTTGTCGTCTCTTGTGAATGACTTATAACGTGGAGCTCTACACCCCCACCCCAAACTATGCACGGAATAAAAGTGAGCCGAGTCATAACGTGGTATGGAAGCTGGTGAGGTGTGAGTTAGCACGCAATATAGCTTTTTTGTAGCTACAGATAAGCGACTGGTCTTCACATTTTTTGCACCGTCCGCCACAAATACTTGAGGCAGTCACGAATTGCTTGAATTGGGCACGAGATGCAAGAGACCAAAGCAGGCGGCATCAAGGAGTTTGTCAAAGCATCAATGGAATCAAGCCAGGTACAGCCCAAATTTTAGTTGGAGAGGTTGGGTAACGCTAGTGTGTGTGTATGTCTGTTCGCGCTTGTGTGGGTGAGTGAGAGAGAGGGAGCGCGCATCCGCAAAGGGGCCGTTGTGAAAGACTATCTGGGTCCCCCGTACCAACTCCAGGTGAGAGAAACACAGCGTTTGGTCAAAACGAAAGTCTATCAATCCTGGTCTGAATGAATACGCCCTAAATTAAGAGTGACATTTACTTACGACCAAACAACATTGCTTCTAACATCTACAGTCGCCAGTTACGGACCAAGATAGTCACACCGTGTTTGCCTGATTATCATCGACGTTCAAAGTGTCGCGCCACTAGGAGGGCACAGCTTACCATAGGCTAGAGCCGTGTGTCTACTTTCCCACTTCGAGTTTTTGTTGTTCGTATCTATTCGATCTCCAGCACAGAAGAAACGGGTAGAACGACATGCAATAGCCTTTTCCCCACTGTCTAAAGTGTCTATTCCGTGCCCAGTGCTCGTTTTTTGCATGATTTTCTCAGCGGGAAAAAATATGAATTAATTAATAATAATATTCTAATATATTCGATATTCGGATCATATGTTAAGACCCATATTCGAATTTAATTTCTGTTGAATGTT
>NC_085873.1:25221599-25226599 GCF_034702125.1 Engraulis encrasicolus
CCTCTTGTGTTCTCCACCCTGCACCTGTCTGCCATCACACTCTGTGTCTGTCTGATAGCTCTTAAAGGGGTATGCCACTATTTTGGGGCTTAATACAGTTAAAATCGTTGACCAGAGTTCATAAAGGTGGTAAAGTGTCTTATTTTTTATGTGAGCCGTTGTCTTGCTTTAAGACAAGTTAAAATAGGGAGCATGTCGCTAAGCTAGTGAAAGTCAATGGATCCATTGACTTTCACTAGCTTAGCGACATATTCCCTCTTTTAACTTGTCTTAAAGCAAGACAACGCTTAACATGAAAAATGAGACACTTTATCACCTTTATAAACGATTTTAACTGTATTAAGCCCCAAAATAGTGACATACCCCTTTAACACAGCAGAATAGATGCGTGGAACCCCGTCATTCTCATTGGTAGCTCCGATGAACAGACGTGAAAAACTTAATGCATGCGTGTGTGGCATCCACTGGCCAGCTTCACATTCAGTTCTTATTTTCAGCCTCTCGCTCCTTCCATATCTCTGTCTGGTTTTGATGTCACTATTTCTTTTACAGGAAATATCCTCATGGTTTTTCGACAAATACTACCCTGTTAGTGCACTAGATTTTTATTCATGTGTGTATTTATTTATATAGCTTGTTATTTAGAATATATTAATTTGGTATCGGAGTAAGACTGTCATCAGCAGGTGAATGCAAACGGCAGGATGGCTGAAGGCTGGGGTGGGGGGGTAGGGGCGTGAAAATGTGGCCAAAAATAGTACACGAAGACACGCACGCACACACACAGACACACAGACACACACACACACACACAGACACACAGACACACAGACACACACACACACACACACACACACACACACACACACACACACACACACACACACACACACACACACACACACACACACACACACACACACACACACACACACACACACCTTATAAGGCGTTCTGATACACACACATGCCTAGACATGGGCATGCACACACTGAAGGCCAATGGTGTCTGTGTAATAATGCACATGCATAGCTGGTGGCATATAACAGTGTTGAAACGTATATAACAAGTGATGTTTTTAGGTCCAATTTATCTAATGATTCATTTAAGCATCGCCTGGGTTGGTAAGGTGATTCATTAACATAGTGGTGTTTTAAATAGAGGGTGAAGAACAGTGTTGAAATGTGTATGCTTGCGTCCATGACCCAGTACATCAAGACGCCACAAGCAAAAATAGTGTGGCTGTTTTTGTTTGAAAATGGAAGGGAGGAAAATGTTTTGAAATACGTACAATATGTGGGAATGATCCAAGTAGTGCTTTTATTTTTCTCCATTTAGAGTTGGAAGGAAATGGTTCATGTAAGCTACACCGAGAGTACACAATAGAAACATTGAAAAGCCCAAACCTCTTTCCTTTAGACTTCCCAGAAGTCATAACTCCAGAGTCACAGGAGTGGGTGTGCATTCGTGCGTGTGTGTGTGTGTCGGTGAGTGTGCGTGTAAGGCAGTGAAAGAGAGAGAGAGAGAGAGCGAGAGGGAGAGAGAAAGAGAGAGAGAGATACACTGACTGAATGAGCATTTTAAAATGAGTTCTTCTCAGTGAAAAGAGCTCCATTGTGTTTGTACCGACCATGACTCAGAGAAGTCTCCTACACTCCATTTTGCTGTACGTTCTCTCTCTTTCTGTCAGTTTTTCAACTTCCTGCTCTCGGTCTTCTTTCTACGGTATCCATCGGGTTTCTTTTTGTTGGGTCAAGGACTGTGTGGACTGTGGAGGCGTGCTGATGTTCTAGACAAGTTGCATTTTATAAGCCTTAATGTGAATAAAAAAACATGGTGGGTTATGGAGATAGTCTGAAAAAAGATTCATAATTTATTGAAATAATGTATGTTTTTATACATTAACATTTTTGTAATGTTTGTGTACATAGTTGAGATATATATGAGACTTTCTTTCTTTCTTTCTTTGAGAAGGTTCTATCTCTGTTCTTCTCTGCTCTATCTTTTTTTGCATTTATAATTATGAACAATATCCCACGTCTCTTCACATTTGCGTATGTGTGTGTATGTGTGAGTGATTCTCTAATTCGCCTACACTTTTAAGTCCGTGGATTTTATTTGGCAATTCCACTAACTATTAACTGCATCCAATGATGTTTTGGACATTAGAAAACATTTATCTTTCATATAATACAGAAAGTGTAGACATAGCATTATTTCCCTCAGCAAGAATGAATATTTAATACTGGTTTTGGGCGTTTTCATGCCGTCCTGTTTTCCAAATGTCAGATTCAGTCTTCATATTAGCATGTAAAGAAACTTGTTTTGCCCAAGACGATTGCAAATGTTGATTCACAGTAATCATCACAATATGACAAAACTGTCAGAAAGACCACTGTCCTTTCCATTATACATGAAATTTGCCATTTTGTGTGTGTCCACGAAAACTGTGTTAACCGTGTCACGGTCTGAAACCTCCTCCATAAATCAGTACTGGTTTGGTCTTAGGCCATACGAATAACATCACGTGATGTCATAACCTCTTTGGCAGGATACGGGAAGACTTTTTGGTAAATTTTGAGCTCCATCCTTCCATAATTTAATCCATTCTTTTTCATGTTCTCATAGCGGGAAAATTGCCTGTCAACTGTGTTATCAACATATTCATAAGAATCTGAATTAGAAATCACATGTAGAAAAACACAGATAAAGCATACAGATACATGAATTGATTAAGGTGTTGTGGTGGAACTTCTGAGGTCCTCAGTTAGCACAACACCATAAAAATGGCTGAAATGTCAACGGTGTTACCGTCAATGGTGTTACAATTAAGTATGACAGTCAGGGTTGCCAGATGAGGCTGATGATTTCCAGCCCAAAAAATGATCAAAATCCGCCCTAAAAACCCGCCCAATTCTATTGATTTATATGGCAGTGGGAAGGTTTTTCTGATAGATGCCATTTTTACCCGCACACGGCCATCCTAAGCAGCCCAATTGGGCGGGAACCAGCCCAATCTGGCAACACTGATGACAGTTGAGGAGGAGTATGCTTTTGCCAATTTATATCCATATTGACAGACAAACCAACAAAATAATTTGTGTTCTAGGGAGATGGGTTTGTCTGCTCTGTTTTTTCTCCTAAAAAAGTGCAGACTTGTTCCCCTGCACTGTTGACCGTAACACAGTTGAGTAACACCGTTGACTGTTTTGAAAGTGTTTTTGCGCTATTGATCCCTTATGTGTTGGAAAAATCCTATGAACATACACTAGGGATTATCTCTGGAGAAGGAAGTCTTGTGTAAGGAGGGTGACTATATTCAAATCAGACGTTACAGGGATTTATGATGAAAAATGTGTCAGTCTGTATCACAGTGACTCATAAAATCCTACTTATGAAGCTCAACAATCACATTTTCTATATCAGTTGCACAGATTAATGACAACATTACTGCTAAAGGACATAAGCACTTTCAAACATATATTGTTTCAACTCTGTAGTATGTTTATATATGTTTGAAATGACATAGTATTTGTCCATAACACTGTTGACAAAATAATTAAGCAAATGTTTGCTTTCATTAGAGTATTTATCAAATGATTTAAGATTAAGCTTGGCAACTTGTTTGTTTGGAAACTTAAAAATATACACTATGTAAACATCTAGGTCATTTAGTTGAAAAAAAATACTGATAATTGACATTTTGCTTTTGCCAAAAGCGTAGGGGAATCGTAGAATCACTCGTGTGTGTGTGTGTGTGTGTGTGTGTGTGTGTGTGTGTGTGTTGCATTTTCATGGTTTTCCCAGTAGCTTTTCCTTTTTCTCTTTTTTCATATTTTTCCATTACTCTCTTTTTTCTCACTGAATACAATTTCCATTATATTGCTCTCTCATTTTTTTCAATTTCTGTTATGCGCCTCTCTCTCTCTCTCTCTCTCTCTCTCTCTCTCTCTCTCTCTCTCTCTCTCTCTCTCTCTCTCTCTCTTTCTCTCTCTCTCACTCTCGCTCTCTCACACTCTCTCTCTCTCTCTCTCTCTCTCTCTCTCTCTCTCTCTCTCTCTCTCTCGCTCTGTGGTTGTTAGATAGACAGAGGTCTTGGCCCTCTGGGACCCTACAAGTGATGCACAGTAAATTACCGAGCACACCCACCCACGCACACACACACACACACACACACACACACACACACACACACACACACACACACACACACACACACACACACACACACACACACACACACACACACACACACACACACACACAGACACACACACACACACGCACACAGGCACACACACAGACAGACACACACACACACACACACACACACTGAATCGGCTCCATGCCTAAATGACTATCGAGCGGTTTCCCGGGGCAACACACACGGTGTTCGGGAGAGTTCCGGAAGACTCTGCCGACAAGAGCCAATTTGGGTGCTGGAGCCTCACATATGCAGACACGCACACGCACACGCACACGCACGCACACGCGCACACACACGCTTTTGCAGATGCACACACACACACACACACACACACACACACACACACACACACACACACACACACACACACACACACACACACACACACACACACACACACACACACACACACACACACACGGGTGTGAATGGGAATAGAGGGATAGATGTGTGTGTGTGGGGTGGGGGTGGGTGGGATGGAGAGGATGTGGGGAAAATTTGGGCTCCCTGTGAGAGGGAGTGGAGGTAGGGGTGGGGAGAGAGAGAGAGAGAGAGAGAGAGAGAGAGAGAGAGAGAGAGAGAGAGAGAGAGAGAGAGAGAGAGAGAGAGAGAGAGAAAGGGGATGGTAGAAGGTTGGGAGAAGATTTGATGGAGTGGAGTGGCCAGAAGTGATGCTGAGTGGATGCTGGTGAAGGAGTCGAGGGGGTTGTAGCTTTTAGTGTGGTGGTGTGTTTGGACGTCTGATTCATCCTCTGGACCAGTGCATACACTTTTAAAAAGTGATATCAGTGA